>NC_092333.1:308727500-308972500 GCF_046630445.1 Rutidosis leptorrhynchoides | reverse complement strand
AATGATTAAGATGCTGGTAACAAATCCTTACGATTTATATGCCATTTTGTTTAATTTAAATCAATAATTAATATATATATTAATATTAATAATAATAATAATAATTAATAAATAATACTGGTTTCTTAAATATCTATAACTGTTTATATTGCACAAATCTGTATATATATATACATATATATATATATATATATACATATATATATATATATATATATATATATATATATATATATATATATATATATATATATATATATATATATATATATATATATATATATATATATATATATATATATATATATTAGCATTTACATATCACAGTAATTGTATATTTATTATATTTACTTATTTTCTTTATAGGTTATAATTAATCTTAATATTAAGTTTAACTTTAATACTAATACTCTTTAATATTAAAATAAGAAAAATTTATAATAGTAATATTATTAATAATAATGATAATAAGTACTAATAAGTGCATAATGTAGTGACCCAAACTTTTCCTTGTTTATATATATATTAAATGAAATTGTTATTTTACATGATTAAGTGTTTCCAACATGTTAAGCAATCAAACTTGTTAAGACTTGATTAATTGAAATAGGTTTCATATAGACAATTGACCACCCAATGGTTATATATATAGTTAACATGATATATGATAACATATATATGGTTATATATATAGTTAACATGATATTATAATAAGCAAACATATCATTAAGTATATTAACAATGAACTACATATGTAAAAACAAGACTACTAACTTAATGATTTTGAAACGAGACATATATGTAACGATTATCGTTGTAACGACATTTAATGTATATATATCATATTAAGAGATATTTGTACATCATAATATCATGATAATATAATAATTTAAAATCTCTTTTGATATTATAAACATTGGGTTAACAACATTTAACAAGATCGTTAACCTAAAGGTTTCAAAACAACACTTACATGTAACGACTAACGATGACTTAACGACTCAGTTAAAATGTATATACATGTAGTGTTTTAATATGTATTCATACACTTTTAAAAGACTTCAATACACTTATCAAAATACTTCTACTTAACAAAAATGCTTACAATTACATCCTCGTTCAGTTTCATCAACAATTCTACTCGTATGCACCCGAATTTGTACTCGTACAATACACAGCTTTTAGATGTATGTACTATTGGTATATACACTCCAATGATCAGCTCTTAGCATCCCATGTGAGTCACCTAACACATGTGGGAACCATCATTTGGCAATTAGCATGAAATATCTCATAAAATTACAAAAATATGAGTAATCATTCATGACTTATTTACATGAAAACAAAATTACATATCCTTTATATCTAATCCATACACCAACGACCAAAAACACCTACAAACATTTTAATTCTTAAATTTTCTTCATCTAATTGATCTCTCTCAAGTTCTATCTTCAAGTTCTAAGTTCTTCATAAATTCCAAAAGTTCTAGTTTCATAAAATCAAGAATACTTCCAAGATTGCAAGTTTACTTCCAAGTTTTCTAAATCCATTCCAAGTAATCATCCAAGATCAAGAAACCTTTGTTACTTACAGTAGGTTATCTTTCTAATACAAGGTAATAATAATATTCAAACTTTAATTCAATTTCTATAACTATAACAATCTTATTTCGAGTGGAAATCTTACTTGAAATTGTTTTCGTGTCATGATTTTGCTTCAAGAACTTTCAAGCCATCCAAGGATCCTTTAAAGCTAGATCCATTTTTCTCATTTCCAGTAGGTTTATCCAAGGAACTTTAGGTAGTAATGATGTTCATAACATCATTCGATTAATACATAAAAAGCTGTCTTATTAAACGTTATAAACTTGTAATCACTAGAACATAGTTTAGTTAATTCTAAACTTGTTCGCAAATAAAGTTAATCCTTCTAACTAGACTTTTAAAATCAACTAAACACATGTTCTATATCTATATGATATGCTAACTTAATGATTTAAAACCCGGAAACACGATAAACATCATAAAACTGGATATACGCCGTCGTAGTAAAACCGGGGGCTGTTTTGGTTGGGATAATTAAAAGCTAAGAAGAACTTTGATTTAAAAGCTATACTTCTGGAAAAATGATTTTTCTTATGAACATGAAACTATATCCAAAAATCATGGTTAAACTCAAAGTGAAAGTATGTTTTTCAAAATGGTCATCAAGATGTCGTTCTTTCGACGGAAATGACTACCTCTTTCAAAAACGACTTGTATCTTGTATTTCCGACTATAAACTTATACTTTTTCTGTTTAGATTCATAAATTTAAGTTCAATACGAAACCGTGGCCACTGTAATCACTCAAAACGGATTAGAAACGAAGAAATGGCGAGTAAAACAAGATTAATAAAAACTACTCATTTTACCTACGTGAAAGTTAGTAATAAATCTATTCCAACCATAACCTAATCAAATTATATTGTATATTATGTAATCTTGAGATACCATAGACACGTATACAATATTTCGACCTATCATGTCGACCCATCTATATATATATTGCGGAACAACCATAGACACTCTATATGTGAATGTTGGAGTTAGCTATACAGGGTTGAGGTTGATTCCAAAATATATATATAGTTTGAGTTGTGATCAATACTGAGATACGTATACACTAGGTCGTGGATTGATTCAAGATAATATTTATCGATTTATTTCTTTACATCTAACTGTGGACAACTAGTTGTAGGTTACTAACTAGGACAGCTGACTTAATAAACTTAAAACATCAAAATGTATTAAAAGTTTTGTAAATATATTTTGAACATACTTTGATATATATGTATATATTGTTATAGGTTTGTGAATCAACCAGTGGCCAAGTCTTACTTCCCGGCGAAGTAAAAATCTGTGAAAGTGAGTTATAGTCCCACTTTTAAAATATAATATTTTTGGGATGAGAATACATGCAGGTTTTATAAATGATTTACAAAATAGACACAAGTACGTGAAACTACATTCTATGGTTGAATTATCGAAATCGAATATGCCCCTTTTTATTAAGTCTGGTAATCTAAGAATTAGGGAACAGACACCCTAATTGACGCGAATCCTAAAGATAGATCTATTGGGCCTAACAAACCCCATCCAAAGTACTGAATGCTTTAGTACTTCAAAATTTATATCATATCCGAAGGGTGTCCCGGAATGATGGGGATATTTTTATATATGCATCTTGTTAATGTTGGTTACCAGGTGTTCACCATATGAATTATTTTTATCTCTATGTATGGGATGTGTATTGAAATGTGAAATCTTGTGGTCTATTGTTACGATTTGATATATATAGGTTAAACCTATAACTCACCAACATTTTTGTTGACGGTTAAAGCATGTTTATTCTCAGGTTAATACTAAGAGCTTCCGCTGTTGCATAATAAAATAAGGACAAGATTTGAAGTTCATGTTTGTATGATATTGTGTAAAAACTGCATTCAAGAAACTGATTTCGATGTAACATATTTGTATTGTAAACCATTATGTAATGGTCGTGTGTAAACATGATATTTTAGATTATCATTATTTGATAATCTACGTAAAGCTTTTTAAACCTTTATTTATGAAATAAAGGTTATGGTTTGTTTTAAAAATAAATGTAGTCTTTGAAAAACGTCTCATATAGAGGTCAAAACCTCGCAACGAAATCAATTAATATGGAATGTTTTTAATCAATAAGAACGGGACATTTCAGTTGGTATCCGAGCGTTGGTCTAGGCAAAGGATAACGATTCTTGATCGTCACTTTATTCAACTCCCGGTAATCGATGCACATCCGCATACTACCATCCTTCTTTTTCACGAATAAAACCGGAGCGACCCATGGCGAAGCACTCGGTTGAATAAAACCCTTCTCAAGCAACTCTTATGTTTGATTTAACAACTCTTGCATTTCCGTTGGTGCTAAACGACAAGGAGTTTTAGCAATGGGAGTAGCCCCCGGAACCAACTCAATGCGAAACTCAACTTGTCTTTCCGCCGGAACACCCGGTAACTCTTCCTGAAAAACGTCTTCAAATGCACTAACCACCGGAATTTCATGAATGGGTGGTGACTCATCACGAGTATCAACAACATGGGCAAGAAAGGCCATACCACCACTAACAAGGAAACGACGTGCCCGTGCAAAAGAACATATAGGCACAAGTCTTCTTCGATTATCACCATGAATAATTAACTCTCCCCCACTTGGGGTCTTCACACGAATAAATTTTTCATTGCATGCAATATCGACTCTATTATGATCGAGCCAATCCATACCAACAACAATATCAAAATCGCCCAAGGTCATCGGAATGAGATCTATCTTAAAGTTTTCGGCACCAAACACAACATCACAATTTTTACACACGTCGACCACTAGCACCTTCTTGCCGTCCTCTATTTCGACTTCTACCGGACGACTTAACTTAGCTAATGGTCTATTAAGTGTAGGCACAAATTTAGGAGACACAAACAACAAATTTGCACCGCTATCGAAAAGAATCCTTGCCGGATTAGAATTGACCATGAAAGTACCTGAGACAACTTCGTTCGATTGTTTGGCTTCATCATTGGTCATCAAATAGTTGCGACCCCTCGCCATACCCGCCGCCTTCTCTAACCGCTTAACATTATCATTGCGCAACTCGGGACACTCGGGCCTTTTTTGCCCTTCTTTACTACAATTGAAACAAGTAAATTTAGGTGTGGAAGATGAGTTGGGGAAATCACGAGAGATGTGACCTTTTTGCCCACAAGTATAGCAAGTGGGTACATGACCACCGGAGCTACCTTTCTTCACACTATTAACACTTTCGGAGCCCTTCTTGTTCTTTTTGTTGGAAAAGCTCGATTGATTCGAATTCTCGAACTTCCTCTTACCAAAAGTAAAACTACTCTTTCTCAACACAAGCGCTTCAAAACCCTTCGCCATATTGAACAATTCATCAAAGCTCTTCACCACGTTCACACTAATTTTCTCTTGATAGTTATCATTCAAGATTCGATAGAAATCTTCTTTCAACATTTTATCATTCCCGACATACTCCGGGTAAAATTGGGTCTTGGACAAAAACACGGATTTGAGAGTGTTCAAATCCATCGACCCTTACCTCAAGGAACGCAGTTCATCCTTAAGCCTTGTAAGATCGGCCGAAGTTCGGTATTCATCGAAAAACTCCGCCTTGAATTCATCCCATGTGAACTCTATGCATTGTTCTTCGCCATAAAGTCGGATCTTCATGTCCCACCACAATTTAGCATCACCTCTTAACATGCTACAAAAATATCTCATTTTTTTATCAAGAGGGCATTCACACGTACGAAAAGCCCCCTCCATATCGGAGATCCAACGGGCACTCTTAAGTGGGTCCCGTTCACCATCGAAGGTGGGAGGTTGAGAGTCCTTGAAGTTTTTATAGAAAAAGTCTCGTCTTCCCGCATTATCTTCGTGAAGAACGGCCTTAACTTGTTCCTTTACCACCCTGACTAGTTGATCGTCGATTGAGTCTAGAAACATCTTCTTGATCTCCACAAGATACTCCGCCTTTTGACTTTTAAGAATGGCCTCAATCTTGGCCGTCAACTCGGCGTCCTCACTTGTATCCCCATTACCATTATCGGGTCCATTTCTCGTCTTCATTCTATAAAACGAAATGGATTAAACGACGAAACAAAAGAACATAACACGCATGCATATACGTATACACCACACTACTCCATCTTACTCAACAATCGTCGTACATTACTTGTTTGACACGATTTGCACCCGTAACAATGGTAGCTAATCATTGTTACGCGAGCACGAAGCATTAACTTGCTAGTACAACGTCCATCTCGCTTGATGATTTTAACTACAACACAAAACAATTGGTGCAAGGTTAAATCACATAAACCTAAGCACTAACAATTCCCGATCCGACCCGTAGTCCTACAAGTCCCGCTTAAAGCGCATACACATAAAAGTCTAAGTCTAGGCACCTATCTCAAGTCGCCTAAATCCCTTAGACCATGCTCTGATACCACTTGAAACAACCCAACCCTTATTCCATACGATAATATTTTTTTTAAATAATACACATTTACGCGCCAATTAAATATGTAAACCATTCCACAAGTTCCATTTAAACATACAACAATTTAAATGTTTACAGAAGGCACGAAGTCCATTAATTAATGTTTAATACAAGTTCGACCAACTACAATGATAGTTTATAATCCAAACGACACTCGAGCATGGTTTGGGACTAAACTACCCAAAACGTTAGGCCAACTCCCAAGCTTCAACAAAACATCATCAAGGGCCACCTAATGCCCGATAACCCATTTACCCTTATCCGCACCTGCGACTAAAAAGATAAACAACGAGAGGGGTAAGCTAAAGCTTAGTGAGTGTAATAATTATACATGTTCATATATAACCTACTCATTTGCAAACACTTACACAACACCGCATACAAGCTAGCAATACGAAAACCATGCAAACCTCATGCATAAACTACTATCCACAATTTATAAGAAGCTAGCAACACCAATAGCATGTAGTTCAATATTAATTATGCTAACACCAAATTCACACAACCATGGTTAACCAATAGCAAAAAGGAATGATACTCAAACTTCCCATCGGTGTTCATAACAACCGTTAGTGCACAACACATATATCACCAACCCTTGGACAACACATATCCGCTCATAAGATCATTAGTGTACAACACATATATCACCAACCCTTGGACAACACATATTCGCTCATAAGATCATTAGTGTACAACAAATATATCACCAACCCTTGGACAACACATATCCGCTCATAAGATCATTAGTGTACAATACATATATCACCAACTTGGACAACACATATCCATTTAATAAACCGTTAGCGTACAACACATATGTTGCTAAATTAGACAACACATATCCGTTCGTAAATCGTTAGTGTACAATACATATAGCACTAACTAGGACAACGCATATCCTTACGTACAAATAAGTACATCATATACGTATAAGTATACTTATTCCACTCACCTTGACACAAGGATGGTGATTACGCACTTTCGACTTCAAAGCAATGTACCTAATACATTAAATACAATTTCAATACAAAAACTAGTGGAATTAACCACATTACACCTACTTGAGCATTTAATGACCCAACTCGCATTAAATGGCTCAACCACACCACAACCGCCCCTTAAATGGCTAAGACTCGACTTTAATCATTAAAGCTAGTGAATTAAAGTCTACCAATTTCAACTAACACAAACTTAGGGTAATTCATACCCATTTCACCCAAACTAGGTCAACATTACTCTATTTGACCCATTTTTGACACTTACACTTTCAAACTTGTCAAACATTACCTATTTACCATTTCATCATCATTTTCACAAGTTTTTAATGCTTAACAACACCATCAACACTTACAATCCCATTTCCATTAGACCAAACCCTAGATTATGGCTATTAGGGTTTCATTACCACTACATAACCCAAATTCACCCATTTTACCCCCAAAGGGTCATACAAGTCTCTAGTAACCAAAACCCTAGCCATTAACCAATTAAAACTCAAAACTTAGAGTTAGAACTTACCGAGACTATCAACGCGTAGCTAGAGACACAAGGAATAACTTTAATTCTTGCTCCAAAGATCAACCCTCAATCCTTCACTCTCAAATCTCACTTTTAATTCAAATGGGTTTTAAGTTTTGGGAGAGAAAATGAAAGAAAATAGAAAAAGGAAATGAATTAAATGAACAAGTGGTGCAGATTTAATGCTCTAATCTGATCTAGATGTCAAATTACCAAATTGCCCCTTAAAATCTCTTAAAAAGAGCTAAGTCTGGATTCTGTCTAGCAGGACTGCCGCGACGCGGCCCAATTCGTCGCAGCGCGACACCTAAAGGGAAATTCGACCCTTCTTAACCCACTTTCTGATCCAGGTTTGCTTGTTATGCCGCGGCACGGACTCATTTGTCGCGGCACGGCTTAAAGCTGTATCTGGACAGCTCGACCATTTTAAGCAATTTTTGATTTTATTTAATTTGTACCTTCCAAACCTGCTTCATATATTTGCCTAACCCTCAACAATAGTCTCACAAGACTTAACGCTATCAAAACTCATGTATAAACTTGTATATGTGCATATTGTCAAGCATATCTACGTATATACACATATCTACACATTTCCACATAAACTAACGAGTTACAAACGTACTAATGATTAAGTATGTACCTTTAGACGTGTACGGAGAAACGGGATGTTACAGAAAGGTTATCCGGTAACAAAAGGGTAATCATATATATCAAGATTATGATAAGGCTACTCCGAATGAAAAAATCAAAGTTGTCTTGCTGGAGCTGTGATAGAATTTGCTACTTTGAAAAGGAATTGCAAAGTTATTTTTGCTAATAAATGCCAAAAGATCTGACACAGATCTGTGTTGAATTATGACTTTGGTTTCGAGAGCTTTTTAAGTACATAACTGTGGGTAATATGTGGTTGAATCATCATCTCGATTGCTCATTATTTGAAGTGTCTTCGGAAATTTTTGGAGGGTTTGAACACAGATTATAATCGTTAATATACATTTGATGTTCTAACACAATTTTGAAGTCAAAGTATAGCTTTGAAAGATGTAAGAATCTAAAAGTGATGGTACCGGTTATATTTCGTATTGAATTCTGAGGTTTCAAAATCAGAATATGTAATTGGGTTTGAATGAGTATTGTTGTTTTGATTGCTATGAAAGAATGTATATTATTGTGAAAGTAAGAAGTATAGTTGATAATTTGCTTAATCAGATTCGAAGAATGTAACATATTAATTGTGAATATATATATATATATATATATATATATATATATATATATATATATATATATATATATATATATATATATATATATATATATATATATATATCGGGTATTACCTACCCGTTAAAAAAATTTCACAATTAATATTTTGTACAAAATAATTTTATTACAGTCTTTATGAAAATATATATGTATATATTCTCTTCAGATGTAACATAGATTTCAATGAGTCAATACTAAATTAAACTCATTCGATTTATGGTTGAAACCAGAATTGAATAATCCCTTAAAGGCTTTAGAGATTACACAAGTATTTCTTCAATAATTATGAATCAATACTTCGTTATTTGTTGAGGCGTGATGTTGGTTTTCGTTAAATTCTTGTGAACTTCGCAAAGTACGAATGATGCTATCTGAAAAGTTTCGGTTACATCGATGATGAAAGTGTAAAATTAAATATATACTTGATTTATTATGAATTGGAATTTGTTGAATTGAGACAGAGTTTGTAGTTAACGATGGTTAAGTTACGGGCGAAGGACGTACATTTTTGCATATTTGTAGTATGAATTAACCGAGTAGTTAAGATTCACACACAATAGCTTAGCACGAAAAGACTTATTTTTATTTCAAAATATATATATAAAATATACATATAATTTCTTCAGAGGGAATGAGTTAATTCTTCATAACTCGTTGATACAATATACGCATTATTGATTCGTAATGATGTCCACAGTGATTCTTGAACTGACGGAGTTTTGTGATGTTACAGGTGTTGTTGATTCTGATGTTGGCTGTAATGACGATGCTGGTGATGCTGACGGTACCGTTGATGTTGTTGGTAAAACAAGTTTAGCTTGTTAACCACACACCATATTCATCAGGTTTTCTACTCCTCCTTCTATCATTTTGGTTCGCTTAACTGATTTATGGTTAAGGCCATATTAGATAATCTCTAAGACTTTAGAGATTACATAATCGTTGCGCAATGTTTCTCTAATGAAGTTATGAATTAATACTTCGTCAGTTATTGTTGTTGGTACTCCTTGGTATCTATGGTGTGTATGATGTTGATGCTCGTGGGTCAGATTGTGAAGTTGAGGTTTACGACGCAGTTGTGGTTGGGGGTAGTAATGGTACTTTTGGCGTTGATGATGGTGGTACTGGTTATGCTGTTGGTGCTGTTGCTGGTGTTTGTAATCTTTGCACCATATTCTCCAAAGCCACTACCCGAGCGCGAAGCTCGTTGACTTCTTCTATTACACCGGGGTGATTGTCGGTTCGGACGAGCGGATAAATAAAATCTAGAATTTGATGTAGTATATAATCGTGATGAGATATTCTGGAAATGAGAGAGAAAATGGTGTTTCGGATTGGTTCGTCGGTAAGTGCTTCAGGTTCTTCTTCAAGAGGACAATGTGATGGATGGAAAGGATCGCCTTCTTCTTGTCTCCAATGATTGAGGAGGCTACGAACCCATCCCCAATTCATCCAGAATAGATGATGGCTGATTGGTTGATCCATTCCGGTCACACTGCTTTCGGAGCTGGAGTGGGATTCCATTTCGGAATCCGAGTGACTTGAACTGATGACAAATTCCATTTCGTACGATTGGATAAAGGATTTTTCGATATAAAATGATTTTCCGGCTATCGGATGGTATTCTATTTACATATGATATCTATATATATAGATTAAAAGATTTCGTAGATTACGGAGGAATTTGCGGGATATGTCAGGCAAAGTTTAAGGTAACAGATACGATAAGATATGATTTAGCAGGTACGCTAAGATATGAATTTTGTCTATACACTACTCATGCAATTAATGTAGCAAGACGTGTCTAGACTGAAAATGATAAGCAGGTAATTTCATAAGGATGATAAGCAGATGATTTCTGACTAGAAATGATAAGTAAAACTTTTGACATGCAGACACGGTCGAAGTCCAGACTCACTAATGCATCCTAACGACTTATCAGTTAGACACACTAATGCAGACCTGGTTCGCTAAGATCACCGCTCTGATACCAACTGAAAGGACCCGTTCATATACATTATAAATGATTCTCAATAGTTGATTACATCGCGAGGTACTTGACCTCTATATGATACATTTTACAAGCATTGCATTCATTTTTAAAAGACAAACTTTCATTTCATCGCAAGTTGACGGCATGCATACCATTTCTAAATATATCCAACTATAATTGACTTAATAATAATCTTGATGAAATCAACGACTCGAATGCAACGTCTTTTAAAATATGTCATGAAGGACTCCAAGTAATATCTCTAAAATGAGCAAATGCACAGCATAAGATTTCTTTCATACCTGAGAATAAACATGCTTTAAAGTGTCAACCAAAAGGTTGGTGAGTTCATTAGTTTATCATAATGAATCATTTTCATCATTTTAATAGACCACAAGAATTTAATTTCCATTTCTCATAAATATACGTCCCATGCATAGAGACAAAAATCATTCATATGGTGAACACCTGGTAACCGACATTAATAAGATGCATATAAGAATATCCCCTATCATTCCAGGAAATCCTTCGGACATGATATAAAACGAATTCGAAGTACTAAAGCATCCGGTACTTTAGATGGGGTTCGTTAGGCCTAATAGATCTATCTTTAGGATTCGCGTCAATTAGTAGATCGGTTTACTAATTCTTAGGTTACCAAGCAAAAGGGGCATATTCGGCTTCGATCATTCACCCATATAATGTAGTTTCAATTACTTGTGTCTATTTCGTAAAACATTTATAAAAAATTGCGCATGTATTCTCAGTCCAAAAATATAAAGGGTAAAAAGGCAAATGAAACTCACCATACTGTATTTTGTAGTAAAAATACATATAACGTCATTGAACAAGTGCAGGGTTGGCCTCGGATTCACGAACCTATATTAATTATATATATTTATGTGTTGGTCAATGTTTATCTAACAAATTAGGTCAAGTCATAGTGTACCATAATCCTAATGCTCGAGACTAATAGCATAGGTCAACAAAAGTCAATTTGACTCAAAATGATTTCTAAAATCTATACATAATTAATATATAGTTTAAATGTCGTCGTTTTATATTTTTAAATATTTAAAAAAAATTATTAGTGTAAATAATATAATTCATTTATTAATAAAATTTTATATTAAAATTTATATAATAAAATATACTTTTATATATATTAAGTAATAAGATTTATAGAGTTCATTTAATATCATAAAGATAATATGATAGGTATTATTAAAGAAATTTTATTACACGTAGTAAAATATGTTTGTATCACATATTTATTTGATAAAATAATATTCATAATAATAGTTAGTAAAAGTTGTATTATTTTGTAATAATAATTATTATTATTTTATTAATAAAAATAACAATATTTATAATTACTAAGATGACATTATGATAAAATGATAATTCTAGTTATGATAACTTTAATATTTACGACAATTTTTAATATTATCTTTAAAATAATAATTCTATTTAAAATGATAATAATAGTGGTATTTTATAATAACAATGACATTTCTATTAAAATGATAATTTTTGTTAAAATGATAGTTTTAATACTAACGATACTTTTATTAATAATAGTAATGATAAAAATAATAAGAACGATAATTTTATCTAAATCAATATCTTATAATATTTTAATTTCATCATGATACACATACTCATTATTTCCTAAACGTTTCGTTTAATAGCTTTTAATCGACTTTCATATCATGTTCATAATAATGTTAATAATAGTAATCAAAATAATTAGGTGTTACTAATATTAGTTTTAATTACAATAATTGAAACAACCCGTCGTTATCCACCTGGACAAAGTCATCAACATTTGGTCCCATTGCGATGATCGACTTCAAGTAATGTCCTTAAATTAAGCAAATGCACAGCGGAAGACTTAATTCATACTTGAGAATAAACATGCTTTAAAGTGTCAACCAAAAGGTTGGTGAGTTCAGAGGTTTATCATAACAATCATGTCAATATGTTAATAGACCACAAGATTTCATTTTCATAAACATAATACACTTGCAAGTGTATGTAAAGCATTCTAAGTGGTTGAGCACTTGGTAACCATACTTAACATTTAATCAACGTCGCATATTCCCTTTATTATGAAATCTCCCTACACTGTACCAAGTGTAGTAACAAAACGAAGTACTGTGCAACAGTTGAATACTGGTCGTCCAGTCCGGTTGGGGTTGTCAGGCCCGATAGATCTATCAACAGGATTCGCGTTTACAATATCACATGTAAATAGTAGTTACCAAGCTATTAGGGAAGACATGCAGGGTGGTACAACTCAACGTAGAATATATTTTAAGTACTTGTGTCTATCTCGTAAACATTTATAAAAGCAGTGCATGTATTCTCAGCCCAAAAATATATATTGCAAAAGCAATTAAAAAGGGAGCAAATGAAACTCACCATACTGTATTTTGTAGTAAAAATACATATGACGTCATTGAAAAAGTATAGGGTTGGCCTCGGATTCACGAACCTATATCATTTGTATATATATTAACACATGTAATTATAATCGAATAACTTATATATCGTTAATGATATACTTGTTATTTTAATAAATTATATGTTATATGTATTAAATATTGTTTTATGTAACTAATTGTTTAATTGATAAAATAATATTAGTAATAATAAAAAGTTGTATTATTTTATGATAATAATAATAATGATAATACTTAAAATAGTTATAGTAATAAAGGTAGTTTTAATGAAAATAAGATGATAACTTAAATAATACTAATAATAATAATAATAATAATAATAATAATAATAATAATAATAATAATAATAATAATAATAATAATAATAATAATAATAATAAAAATATTAATGTTTAATTTTAAAAAATAATAATTTTTATAAAATTGATAAAAATAATTACTAGTAATGATAATATTAATAATGATAGTTTTAATAATAATAATAATAATAATAATAATAATAATAATAATAATAATAATAATAATAATAATAATAATAATAATACTAATAATAATAATAAAAATAATAATAATAATAATAATAATAATAATAATAATAATAATAATAATAATAATTATAAAAATAAAAATAAAGAAGTTATACCATTAATCTTTAAGTAAGTCCATTAGTGTTTAGGGAGTCCAAGAAGATGACCCATTTATGTTGATAAGTGGATTCACCACCAGTCCTTTAAAAAAATCCAGAATACTAGTGATCCTTTGTGGTGGGTTGAGGTTAGGAATAAAAGGGCCTAAACCAAGTAATCGATAGTAATTTACAGCTGTGTGCTTCGATCCTCCCCTATGTCTATCGATCATCATCCATTATCATCTTTATAACCTCACGCTCATCATTATCATATTCATGATATAATTATCATCATACCATTATCATTTTTATGGGTCATCCTCAATATTATCCCTATACCCGTTCGTATTCACATCATATTAACCATAATTCACGATTTATCACCTTATTCTAGTCATCATCTACATAATCGAGCAGCATATATGATAGTAGTTTCAACTTATCACTAAGAAGCCCACCAAGAAAGTTGGCTCACGGCCCACTTGTATTTTCATAAAAAAATTCGATCAGTATATATGTATTACCAAACAAGTGGGTTATAATATAATGTTAATTGAGATTGTGGGTCACGAATCAAGTAACCACTACATCTTTATTCAACATTATCACGCGTTTAATGTTCCTTTACTTCAGCATCTTTACAGCTCATGAACCTAAAGTATTACTTTTATATCCACCAAAATTCATTGTTATTATGATATAACGTAAACTAAGTGGGGGATATATTGTGAAGTTCTCACCAACTACTTAATTTCTTTCTTTATTACTACAAAAGGAACGTCCCTACAGCAACTATATATGTTGGCCATCTTCTTCCTTTTATAGATAAAAAAAAAATAGAAATAGCGATTTGTTAAAGGTGATCTAGGTGTCGGTTTATAGTAGTTAAACGTGGTGTAGTGTTCAAAATGAATGAAAACAAAAGTTGTAGTAGCAATGGTGACAGTGTTCGTTGATTCTTGTTGGGTGATTCTCGGTTAAGAATAGCAGAGAGAGAGAAGTGAGAGAGACGTGTAGGGTTGTTCGGTTGTAGCTGTACACGTAGCAGCCGTGGTGATGGGTGGTGATTATAGTGGTGCTCCGGTGATTGTTGTTGATGGTGATCAAGGATGGTGGTATAGTGTTGGAAACAGATTTTGAAATAGTAAAAATGGTGATGGTCTTGATTAGAAAACAATAAGGTGAGTTTCAAATATAAAGAAAGTGGAAGTGGGTTCATTTGTTCGAACCATAATTAAAACGAGAGAGATAGGGAGGAAAGAGGTGTTTCGTTGTTCTTGGTGACCGGGGAATGAACCAGAAAGAAGGTAGTTGAGATGGTTGAAGATGTTAGTGAGGTGGTTCTCGATCACAATTAGGAGAGAGAGAGATAGAACGAGAGGCGAGATGGTGAGTCAATTGGGTTTCGGTTCTGGAGTGGTGACGGGTATGGTTGTAACAAGAGAGAGAGAGAGAGAGAAAGGTGATGTTTGTTCGTGGTGGTGTAAGGTATCTTGTAAGGAAGAAAGGAGGAGGAATAGAGAAGAAGGATATAGATGAGGTTTCATGGATATCGAATCAAAATAGAAAAATGGAAACACAATTCTGTTACCGGCTGTAAATGTCTTGAAGTAATGGTGATGGTTGTGTGCTTGTTCGATTAGGAAAAGAAACAAGAGAGGGTGAGGTAGATGGTGGTAATCGATGGTTGTGATCAAGGGCGGTTTAGGTTTCCCGAAAGAGTAACCAAAATTAAGAATGGTGATGGGTCTTGTGGTTTGGGTTAGTATTAATTTCCATCAACATATTGTGTGTGTATATATTTATATACACTTACGTATGGGTGATAATGATTTGTTAAAGAAGTCAAAAGAAACCACAGTTTACAATCCGTGAAATCCATTTTCTTGAATTGTATGTGTGTGATTCTCATTTGTGCATATATTATATTTAGGTAAAGTAGATAGATAATGTGGTGGTTGATCAAACACTCCTGAAAGTGAAAACAAGATTGGCAGTAATTGGGGGAAAATAGTTTGTCCAGTATAACATCTATCTATATGTATCTTTATATAACTAATAACTAATTTAATAATAATAATTAATAACAATATAATACTAAATATGAATGCACAAAAATGAATTAATAGGTAACAAATAAAGCATCCATCCTTTATCATTTTGCTACAGGCGCTTATTTTATAATATTTAATATATGGTGATAACAGAATGAGAAAATAAAAAAAAAATTGTAAATGAGAGATGCTTATCATATATATATTAGCTAATAATAGATATCAGCTAATAATATTTATTTACAGATAGTGGTTCTTGAATCGTCGAAAATAGTCGAGGGTCAATTGAAAATATAAATCAGTTCAAAATTTTTGAGACTCAACCTAACAGGCTTTGCATAAAATATTACATCGTATCGAGAGTTTGATTTAAAATTAGTCGAATTTTTCAGGGTCGTGACAGTACCTACCCGTTAAAGAAATTTCGTCCTCGAAATTTGATAGAGGTCACTATAGTTGTGAATAAGTATGTTTTCATGACGAATATGAGTTAATAAATAGAGTTTCATCATTATTGAGTAATATTGATAAAACAATTCGATTACTTGAAGCATATGAGTGGAGCTATCTCAAAAGATCGAGATAGAGATTTAACTTTTGACGTAGTCATGGTGAATTTCCGAAATTCAAGGAATTTAAGGAAATCTTCTATTCAGAAAGAAAATGAAATAGCACAATTTATTAGCAACTGTTGGAATTATGGAAGAACAGAAATATCAAGGAAATATTTTCGTGATATGCTTAGAAATTAAATAGAATGAAAGAGTTATGTAACATGGCACATGATGAAAGTAAGATCTGTGAACCATCATCACGTTCCATTAGAAATTCAGCATGACTTACTGTAATATAATTACGTTGGCCTAACGTCATTATATTATACTAATTCATGCTTCAGTTCCCAACACTTCTCTACAATTCATTCATAATTTATACTTAGACTTTACAGAAGTTTTCAATATAATGGAATAAAGAAAACACAAAGAGGTAGATAATTTCGGACAAGAATATTTATGAAAATATCCTCAGAAATATCGAAGATATTTATGATGATATTTTGGAATTTCTAAGCTCAAAGGTTGATGAAGAAGAATTTTACGCAAGATTTTAACATGACTTCGAAGCAAGATATTCTCTAAAGATTTCATCGGATCCAGAATTACCCGGATTCTTTGAATATAAGGTTTGATCCTTGTAATTGTCCATGGTCTCCTTCATGGTTAGCTCAATCCATTTTTCAGTACCAAATTTTCTATCGAGCGTTCTCAACATTCCATTTATTATCAAACTTTTGGCCCTTTAGACCATCTACAACGTGTTGCTTCGTCAGCCTTTTCAAAGTTAACGAATCTGGATTATCGGTTATCAAACCGAGGTGGTTTTAGGAGAATTGTGTTTTTAGATGATTAACGCTGATGGTAATATGGTGGAATATAAAAGGTTCCCCAGTAATAATAAAGAGTACGCATATTTATCAAGGTTATAATAAGGTTGTTTCGGATGAAAAGTCGGAGTTAAATTGCTGGAGCTGTGACAAAAATTTGCTTCTTTGAAAGGGATTGCAAAGTGATTCTCGGTATTAACACGCCAAAGGAGCTAGCACAGATACGTGTTAGACTTTTACTTAGGTTCTGAGTGTTTTCAAGTGCATAACTATATGCATCAATCTTTCATTCCGTAGATGAAGTGCGGTTGATTCATCCTCTCGTTTGAGGTGTTTTCAAGGATCATGAAAGGTTTGAACATGGATTGGAATCGTCAAGATTCAAATGAGGTTTAAGATAAAAACAAGTGGCAAACTTGAAGAATTATTTAGTTTCATATGTTATAATCAGTATTTTAATTCATTTTAATTGTCCACTGTTATTAGTCCATAGTCGATAGTCCACAGTAACAGTCTAATAATTCATATTTAGTTTAATATATAATATTCGAATTAATTAATACGTATCGTGACCCGTATTCATCTCAGACTCGATCACAACTCAAACTATATATATTATTGTAGAATCAACCTCAACCCTGTATAGCTAACTCCCTCATTACTGCATATAGAGTGTCTATGGTTATTCTAAATAATATATATAGATGCATCTATATAATATGTCAAAACTTTGTATACGTGTCCCGATATTTAAAGTGCGTAAAAATAAATACAGGAATTAAATGACGATAAATAAAGTGTGTAAAGTAAATAACAGAAATTAAATGACGATAAATAAAATTGCGAGAATGTAAATTGCGATAATTAAATTGCGATAAATAGAATGTAATCAGTTAGCTAGGAACAATTAGCTAGGAACAGTTAGCGTGGATTCTTAACAAAATTTCTCATAGTTAAATTGTTTGTTTCTATCAAATTTTATTTGTCCAATGTTTTCTTCATTATGCCACTTGTTGAATTTTGATAAGTCAAAATCCAATTATGAAATTGAATGAAAATAGTTACTCTGTGGTGAACGGATTCGTATAGCTATGGATGTGAGTAGAATAGTAATGACTGTTGAATCAGATTCAAAGAATGTACAATGCAACTTATTAATGTGAAATCTAAATATTCCTCGAGTAGTACCTACACGTTAAAATATTTTCATCATTAATAGTTTGTACAAAATAAATTTTAATTACAATCTTTATGAAAACATATATATACATATATATTTTCTTCAGATGTAATTATGGATTTTATGAGTTAATATGATATTAAACTCATTTGATTTACCGTTAGAACAAGAATATTTAATCTCTAAAACATTAGAGATTACATAATCGCCATGTCGAATGAAGATAAATGATGTAAAACGTCATGTAGAAGGATGATTATACTCGTGGTACAGAATGAGATGTTGAGGCATGGGATGTTGAAACTTAGGTTGTTGGTGGTACTGTTGTTGATGTTGGTGGTACTGTTGGTGCCAGTACTGCTGCTAGTGCTTGTAGGTTCTGCACCATGTTTTCCAAAGCTACAACTCGAGCGCGAAATTCGTTGACTTCTTCTATTACTTTGGGATGATTATTGATCGGAACAAGCGGATGAATAAGGTTTAGAATTTTAGATAGAAGGTAATCGTGACAAGCTACCCTGGAGATGAGGCTACAAATGGTGTTTCGGATAGGTTTACCGGTAAGTGCTTCAGGTTCTTCACCCAGGGTGCAGGTTGGTGGTTGGAAAAGATTGCCTTCTTCTTGTCTTCATTGGTTAAGTCGACTATGAACCCATCTGATGAATTGGGGATGGCTGATTGATTGATTCATTCTGGTGACGCTGCTTCTGGAGCTAGAGTGAGACTCCATATCGGAATCCGTGGGACTTGATCTAATGGTGAGTTCCATTGCGTACGATTGAATAAGGGATTTTTCGATATGAAATGATTTTCGTATATCGAATGATATTCTAATTATATAGAATACCTATACATAGTACAGAAGATCCCGTAAATTACGAAGAAAAATAAGGAAACATGTCAGATAAAGTCTAAAGTAACAGATACGCTAAGATATGAATTAGTAGATACGCTAAGATATGAATTTATCTGTACACTATCTATCAAATAAGTGCAGGAAGTCGTGTCTAGACTTAGGAATGATAAGCAGGTAATTTTCCACTATGAATGATAAATAATACTTGTAATATGCAGCTAAGGTCGAAGTCCAGACTCACTAATGCATCCTAACAACTATCAGTTAGACACACTAATGCAAGACCTGGTTCGCTAGGACCAACGCTCTGATACCAACTGAAACAACCCGTCCTTATCCACCTGGACAAAGTCATCAACATTTGGTCCCATTGCGATGATCGACGTCAAGTAATGTCCTTAAATTAAGCAAATGCACAGCGGAAGACTTAATTCATACCTGAGAATAAACATGCTTTAAAGTGTCAACCAAAAGGTTGGTGAGTTCAGAGGTTTATCATAACAATCATGTCAATATGTTAATAGACCACAAGATTTCATTTTCATGAACATAATACACTTGCAAGTGTATGTAAAGCATTCTAAGTGGTTGAGCACTTGGTAACCATACTTAACATTTAATCAACGTCGCATATTCCCTTTATTATGAAATCTCCCTACACTGTAACAAGTGTAGTAACAAAACGAAGTACTGTGCAACCGTTGAATACTGGTCGTCCAGTCCGGTTGGGGTTGTCAGGCCCGATAGATCTATCAACAGGATTCGCGTTTACAATACCACATGTAAATAGTAGTTACCAAGCTATTAGGGAAGACATGCAGGGTGGTACAACTCAACGTAGAATATATTTTAAGTACTTGTGTCTATCTCGTAAACATTTATAAAAGCAGCGCATGTATTCTCAGCCCAAAAATATATATTGCAAAAGCAATTAAAAAGGGAGCAAATGAAACTCACCATACTGTATTTTGTAGTAAAAATACATATGACGTCATTGAAAAAGTATAGGGTTGGCGTCGGATTCACGAACCTATATCATTTGTATATATATTAACACATGTAATTATAATCGAATAACTTATATATCTTTAATGATATACTTGTTATTTAAATATATTATATGTTATATGTATTAAATATTGTTTTATGTAACTAATTGTTTAATTGATAAAATAATATTAGTAATAATAAAAAGTTGTATTATTTTATGATAATAATAATAATGATAATACTTAAAATAGTTATAGTAATAAAGGTAGTTTTAATGAAAATAAGATGATAACTTAAATAATACTAATAATAATAATAATAATAATAATAATAAAAATATTAATGTTTAATTTTAAAAAATAATAATTTTAATAAAATTGATAAAAATAATTACTAGTAATGATAATATTAATAATGATAGTTTTAATAATAATAATAATAATAATAATAATAATAATAATAATAATAATAATTATAATAATAATAATAATAATTATAATAATAATAATAATAATTATAATAATAATAATAAAGAAGTTATACCATTAATCTTTAAGTAAGTCCATTAGTGTTTAGGGAGTCCAAGAAGATGACCCATTTATGTTGATAAGTGGATTCACCACCAGTCCATTAAAAAAATCCAGAATATTAGTGATCCTTTGTGGTGGGTTGAGGTTAGGAATAAAAGGGCATAAACCAAGTAATCGATAGTAATTTACAGCTGTGTGCTTCGATCCTCCCCTATGTCTATCGATCATCATCCATTTTCATCTTTATAACCTCACGCTCATCATTATCATATTCATGATATAATTATCATCATACCATTATCATTTTTATGGCTCATCCTCAATATTATCCCTATACCTGTTCGTATTCACATCATATTAACCATAATTCACGATTTATCACCTTATTCTAGTCATCATCTACATAATCGAGCAGCATATATGATAGTAGTTTCAACTTATCACTAAGAAGCCCACCAAGAAAGTTGGCTCACGGCCCACTTGTATTTTCATAAAAAAATTCGATCAGTATATATGTATTACCAAACAAGTGGGTTATAATATAATGTTAATTGAGATTGTGGGTCACGAATCAAGTAACCACTACATCTTTATTCAACATTATCACGCGTTTAATGTTCCTTTACTTCAGCATCTTTACAGCTCATGAACCTAAAGTATTACTTTTATATCCACCAAAATTCATTGTTATTATGATATAACGTAAACTAAGTGGGGGATATATTGTGAAGTTCTCACCAACTACTTAATTTCTTTCTTTATTACTACAAAAGGAACGTCCCTACAGCAACTATATATTTCGGCCATCTTCTTCCTTTTATAGATTAAAAAAAAAAATAGCGATTTGTTAAAGGTGATCTAGGTGTCGGTTTATAGTAGTTAAACGTGGTGTAGTGTTCAAAATGAATGAAAACAGAAGGCGTAGTAGCAATGGTGACAGTGGTCGTTGATTCTTGTTGGGTGATTCTCGGTTAAGAATAGCAGAGACAGAGAAGTGAGAGAGACGTGTAGGGTTGTTCAGTTGTAGCTGTACACGTAGCAGCCGTGGTGATGGGTGGTGATTATAGTGGTGCTCCGGTGATTGTTGTTGATGGTGATCAAGGATGGTGGTATAGTGTTGGAAACAGATTTTGAAATAGTAAAAATGGTGATGGTCTTGATTAGAAAACAATAAGGTGAGTTTCAAATATAAAGAAAGTGGAAGTGGGTTCATTTGTTCGAACCATAATTAAAACGAGAGAGATAGGGAGGAAAGAGGTGTTTCGTTGTTCTTGGTGACTGGGGAATGAAACAGAAAGAAGGTAGTTGAGATGGTTGAAGATGTTAGTGAGGTGGCTCTCGATCACAATTAGGAGGGAGGGAGAGAGAGATAGAACGAGAGGCGAGATGGTGAGTCAATTGGGTTTCGGTTCTGGAGTGGTGACGGGTATGGTTGTAACAAGAGAGAGAGAGAGAGAAAGGTGGTGTTTTGTCATAACCCGTCCTTAACCATAAGAACGAGTTAGATAATGTATGATTTCATTGCGAGGTATTGACCTCTATATGCGACATTTTTAAAAGAACAACTGCATTTATTTTACATTACAAACCATAACTCTTATTTTAATACAAGCTTTAGACAATAAAAAGATGATTATCGTTTAGCGATAATCTTAGACTTACAAACTTTACATGTGATGATAACAATACGATTTCCAACATATTTTACATTACAAATCCTCCGATATGCAGTTTTATTTTTGACACAAATATGCATACTCAAGATCTTGCTTAAATTCAACATGTTGCACGGAAGCTTTTAGTTATCACCTGAGAATAGACATGTTTAAAACGTCAACATAAAGTTGGTGAGATATAGGTTTAATGCCGGCAGCGGTATAAATATAGACCACAAGATTTCATATGTAAACATTTTAATAAAAATATTCTAAGTGGTTGAGCACTTGGTAACCATACTTAACATTTAATCACGTCGCATATTCCCTTTATTATGAAATCTTACTACACCGTACCAAGTGTAGTCACGAAACAAAGTACTGTGCAACCGTTGAATACTGGTCGTCCAGTCCGGTTGGGGTTGTCAGGCCCGATAGATCTATCAACAGGATTCGCATTTACAATACCGCTGTAAATAATAGTTACCAAGCTACAGGGAAGTATGCCAGTGGTACAACTCAACGTAGAATATATTTTTCAGTTATGTAAGACCCGAATATTTATTTTGTATACTTGTTTATTAAAGGCATATGAGATCGGGCTTCGTTGAATATTTATATATATTAAAATTGGAAAAGAGCTGAATCTGTCAATCTGCGCGCCGCGCAAAGCGGCCGCGCGCCGCGCAAACGCGCTGACAGAACCTATCTTGTTTTATTTATTTTAAATGAAGGGTATTTGGGTAATTTCACATGGGGCCTAATTTGTGGGCATTATCAGTTGGTTTAGATCCAACTTTGGATCATTTCACATCCATTCATCATCCTCATCCATTCTTAGAGAGAGAGAGAGAGGTCTAGAGAGAGATTTGAGGTTTTGGGGAAGAAGAAGCTCGAATCGATCAAAGTCTCGGGTTTTAAAGTTGTTCCTTTCGTTCTCGGCTACGCGGTGTTAGTATTGGTAAGCTCAAACTCCGAATTTCATTTATTTAATTTGATATTCAAGTTAGGGTTTTGAGTTAATTTGTTGTAATACCCTTTTAGGTGATGAAATGGGTTTAGTGATGCTAGTAATCGGGTTTATTGTTAATTGTTGGTAGATTTTGGGTTGGTGAACAAATTGGCCATGTTTAGAACTTGAAATTTAGTTTAATCACTTTAGTTAGCGATAATGGAAGTATTGGAACCCATTGGAGGTTGTTTGGTTGACTAACTTTGACTTTGGGTCAAATTAGGGTTTGGTGGTGACTATGACCCGATTGGCGATTTAATGAGGTTTATAAACTTAAAATGGATTAAGTTGAAGTATAGAACCGAGTTAAATGTGTTTTGGTGTCAAAACTTGTAAAGGATGAGATTTTGGCCTTTATGGGTCAAAATTAGGGTTTAAGTGTCAAAATGGGTATGACACGTGTTTAATACTTGAGTTCGGGTTTAATTGGCATATTATGACCATTCTCACTTGTGTTAGTGATTATTGGTTGGTTTGGGTACGGTTTGTGCTTGGAAGTGCATTTGGGTCGAAATGGCACTAAGTGACGAATTGGGTTAATTTGTGAATCCAATCTAATTGTGTTGTGGTATTTGTGATAATGGAATAGGTATTTTCCATTGGCGAGTTGCGGTTTACTTGGAAGCTTTCTTCAAGACTTCAAGGTGAGTGATAATATCCTATATGCATATGTATGTGTAGGATGGGTGCGGGTCGGGTGAAGTGATTCTCGGTTATAGAGCTCACTTCACATATAGGTGGATTTGAAGGACTTGTGTATGAGTCCAATTGGCACGTTTGTGCGTCTTGGTTGACCATCTTTGGTGAAGTACACGTTTGTGTGCACGTTATCACACTTGGTTGTGATTTGGTTATTATAACCCTAATGGCGAAGGGTTGATATGGTTGTGTGGTGGATTTTATAATCCCGTGACCGTGGGTTTTAGTATTGTGAAATGAATCTCGGTAGTGCGGATTCATGGTGACTCGGGTTGTTCGGTCACCTTATTGGAGGTAATGAATCTCGGGTAGTGCGGATTCATGATGACTCGGGTTGTTCGGTCATCTTATGGTTGAGAAGTGAATTTCGGGTTGTGCGAATTCACAAGGCTCGGGTTGTTCGGCCAATGTTCGTGTGTTTGAGGTTAAGGGGTTAACCTTGTTCGTTTATATTGTTATATATATATATTAATGTGTTGTTGTGTTGTAGCTAACCCTCCGGGTGTAGCTATTTGGCGATGTTTACTTTGTCGTTGGTGGACTATCTTTTGTGTTGTATCTTTAGCTCGTTGCTTAGATCGTACGGTATGCTTAGTGTAGACGCTTTATACTTGGATGCTTCGGTATGCGGTATTTGTTTTGTGTGGCGTATTCATTTTATACATACATATGTATGTAGTATATTATCATTCACTAAGCACTAGCTTACCCTCTCGTTGTTGACTATTTTTATAGATTTCATGCGGACGGTGGCTCGGGTAAGTGCGAGGACTAGAAGACTTTCATAGCTTGCTTTAGAGACTTGCTTTTGGATCGTTTAGGATTGGGTAGCGTATCCCCGATCGCCATGCTCGGCTTTGTGTTGTATTAAAGTCTTAAAGTCGAAAATTGTATTTTGGTACTTAAGGTGGTAAAATGGGTCGATGTGGGACCCGCTTCGTAAACTTAATTTTATTAATTAAACGTGTTAGTTTTATATGTATGAATTCATGGTTAAAAGCGTTTTGGCTAAAAACGTCGGGAACGGGTCAAACATTTTCACATTTCAAGGAAAACCGGACAGCGGGCTGCCAGACAGGTTCTGCGCGCCGCGCAACCTGTTGGCGCGCCGCGCAACTCAGCCAACAGCAAATTTTTTTTTTTGTCATGAAATTTAACGGGGTTTTATACGCGGTATGGTTTGGGTTGTTACAAGTGGTATCAGAGCATGGTCTAAGGGATTTAGGTGACTTGAGATAGGTGCCTAGACTTAGACTTTTGTGTGCGCGTAATTTGTTGCGGGACTTGTAGGATTACGGGTCAGGAACAGGTTTAGTTAGTGCCTTGTTTATAGGTCGACTAACATTTATATTAGTAATGCGGATATTATTAATATATTATTTGTGTTGTGGTGTAATTCTCGCGTGTGCTTCTATCGCGTAAAATTTTGTTTGTGTTTGTTTATAGCATCGAGCGAGGCGGTCGTTGTACTAACGAGTCGATGCGGCGTGCGTGCGTAATAAGAACTTGCAGACCTTATTACGGGTGCAAATCGTGTCTAACAAGTGATGTACGACGAGTGTTTAGCAAGATGGGAGGGTGTTGTGCGTGTCGTCTTATACGTGCGTGGACTAATCGTTTTGCATTCTTTAGAATGACGACGCGAAACGAGACCGAGACGAACGACACGGAATTTAATGCTAGAGTTACGGCCGCCGTTGCGGAGCAAATGAGGGCGTTTCGAGAAGAAATGGATGGGAAGTATTCCGAATTCCAAAATAGGGGTGAAATGGAGCGTTGTCTTAAGAGTTTCATGAGGACTAAACCCCCTATGTATGATGGGAAACCGGATCCTTTGGTGAGTACGACTTGGGTTTCGGAAGTCGAAGGGTGTTTTCGTACTATGGAATGCCCACCCGAGAAAAAGACGAGACTCGCTACTAGTTTGTTGCGAGGTAGGGCGAAGGATTGGTTGGATGGCAAGATTGATCTTGTCGGTGGTGAGACGTTTATGGCATTATCATGGGATGAATTTAAGGAGGAATTCTTCGAGGAGTTCCGAACTTCAGCCGATTTATCGGAATTGCGTTGTGAGTTGCGAAATTTGCAACAGGGTTCTATGGACTTGAATACTTTAAAGACGACTTTTATGTCGAAGGCTCGTTTTTGCCCGGAATATTTGGGGAACGATCGTTTGTTGATGGAGGATTTCTATCGAACTTTGAGCGATGACTTGAAAAGCAAAATTAGCCGGGGTTACGCGAAGTCGTTTGCGGAGTTATTTGCGGTGGCTAGAGGTTTCGAGTCTTATACGCGATCGAAAAAGGCCGAACCTTCAAGTGAGAGAAGGGTTATTTCTTATGGTGCTCCGAGTAAGAGGACTAAGGGTCCGAGTGCGAGTACGAGTAATGTGGTAAAGGGCGCGGTGGATTCTGGTGCGCCTAGGTGTTTCAATTGTGGCGTTAGGGGTCACAAGTTGTGGGAATGCACAATGCCGAGAAGTGATGGCGGAATGTGCTACTATTGTCATAAAGAGGGACATCGCAAGCCGGATTGTCCCGAGTTGGCGGCGGCGAATGCCGCAAGGAGACGTTGAGGTACGTTTCGTTTTAATAAATATGTCTTTTGAATATTTATTTATGTGGCGTTTAGGTTCGGATTTGTTAGATGCATTGTGTTGTGCATGTTATTGTTAAGGGTGACGTTCCTAATGGAAGTACCCTGTGACGATGTTTGATTTTTGGGACGAAGGGCGTAAGACTTGGTGCAACCAAGCATTCCTTAGTATTTGGGAAATGTTTCTACAAGCCACGGAAATGGTTTTAGTGTTCGATTGTTAAGCGCGTGTTCGCTTTTGGTGTTGAAGTGATGAACCATGAGGTTCGCCGGGTGATTGGAACCTCTGAGATCGAGTGTTTAAAATCTCGATGTGTGTTGGTAATGGAGTCTTTATGACGCGACATTAGGTGCCTCTTTTATACCTACTAGCGTGGGGTCGACTCCGATTGTGTTGTGGTTACATTGTACTTAGGGTCCCGGGAGAAACCCTTAGGTACATGAGTGACTAAGTGAAACTTGACAAACTAAAGCAATTGGATAATTGCGAGGGTATGGTTTGTGAAATCGCGGTACACTTTTCGTTCGAAGTGTCTAAGGATTGATTGAAATCCTTCGTGTGCTCAAGGTTAGAGCAAGGTGTGGTGCTGGGTCGTGTGTACCCAATTGTTGGTAAAGTCTACCTTTGGTAGCATCGTACGGGTGTACGAGTTGTGATATAGGAACGTGGTTCCAAGTGGGGGAGTCGCACTCCCGCACGAGGAAGTTTTAGTGTGATATTTCGGATGATGCTTTTGGTAGATCCGGAATTTTTTTTTGTCGAGACCTAGTTTTGGTCGATTTGTGGTAGGGTACGATTTCGGATAAATTGTACTTATGGTTTGGATTGGAATTACCTTCGAGGTGGTAATGTGGTAAATCTCGTTGAGAGATAATGGACGTGTTTGGTGAGCAAGGTGAAATCCTTCGGTTAAGGAAGGTGTGTGTCGGGTTCTCTTTTGGAGAATTCTTGTTCGGTACCTATGTTTGATATAGGTGGTTCTTGCTCGATTATGGTATGTGGTTGATGAAGCATGACCTTCGGGGTCCGCTGACTTCATCGTAGTATTGTGGATTAATGAAGCATGACTTTCGGGTCCGCTGACTTCATTATAGTATGGTTACGTGATGGAGCATGATCTTTAGGGTCCGCTGACTTCATCATGGGAGTACGTGATTGATGGAGCATGATCTTTAGGGTCCGCTGACTTCGTCATGAGCGTGGTGTTGAGATCGGTGAAGCATGATCTTCGGGTCCGCTGACTTCATCCGGTATTGAGATTGGTGGAGCATGACCTTCGGGGTCCGCTGACTTCATCAAGAGAGTTGTGTTGTGGGACGTGAATATCGGGTTGTTCGTATTCACAATATTTCGGGTAGTACGATTGTCCCTGTTGGTTGGGCTCATAGTTTGAGGTAGTGAATGTCGGGTGGTTCGGATTCACTAAGGCTCGGGTTGTACGGCCATCCTCGGTTATACTATGTGGCGGTGGTAGTGAATATCGGTTTGCGCGTATTCACGATGACTCGGGTTGTGCGGTCATTTCGTTGTGAGATATATGGATTGGGTTGGTGGATTTCGGGTTGTACGAATTCACTAAGGTTCGGGTTGTTTCGACCATCCTCCATATGTGTTTTGGCTCGGGTTGTTTCGGCCATGATGAGTTGTAATCTATTGGTTGTTTGATACACCAATGGTGGGGTCGTAAGGACCATGTTGTGGGAACTATCGGTCGTTTTATGCGTCGATGGTGGGGTCGTGAGGACCACGTGGTATGATTAGTGATGCGATAGCCGTGTTTCGCTCACATGTTTGTTACGGGTGTGACGATGGACGATTTCGTACACCTTGGGATTTGTGTTCCCATAGCCGCTTTGGGCGCTATCGGTTTCTAACCGTGGATTGTGTTGTTACGGTAGTTGCGTATGGGTCGTATTGCGCACTACAATGGATGATTCGTGATTGGTGGTATCCGTAAGGATTCTTTTGGTTCGGTCTTCATTGTTTCGGGTCGTTGACCTTAGGTTGAGACTTGGTTGCTTTTAGAGTTGTACTCGGTATTAGTATGCTAAGGGATTGACATCCCGGTACGAGATTAGTTGAGTTTTCCCGATGTTAGGGTAGGAGCATGGTTTTAGTGCTCGGATGGTGGACTTGAGAAGTCGCGGGTGACGATTTAGTTGTTGGAAAGAATTGCTTAGGAAGTCGGATTGAGACTTATGTCGAGGACCGTAGGGTGAGGTCTGTTTGGTTAAGTGATGAGGATCACGAGGACGTGATCGAGTTTAAGTGGGGGAGAGTTGTAAGACCCGAATATTTATTTTGTATACTTGTTTATTAAAGGCATATGAGATCGGGCTTCGTTGAATATTTATATATATTAAAATTGGAAAAGAGCTGAATCTGTCAATCTGCGCGCCGCGCAAAGCGGCCGCGCGCCGCGCAAACGCGCTGACAGAACCTATCTTGTTTTATTTATTTTAAATGAAGGGTATTTGGGTAATTTCACATGGGGCCGGATTTGTGGGCATTATCAGTTGGTTTAGATCTAACTTTGGATCATTTCACATCCATTCATCATCCTCATCCATTCTTAGAGAGAGAGAGAGAGGTCTAGAGAGAGATTTGAGGTTTTGGGGAAGAAGAAGCTCGAATCGATCAAAGTCTCGGGTTTTAAAGTTGTTCCTTTCGTTCTCGGCTACGCGGTGATAGTATTGGTAAGCTCAAACTCCAAATTTCATTTATTTAATTTGATATTCAAGTTAGGGTTTTGAGTTAATTTGTTGTAATACCCTTTTAGGTGATGAAATGGGTTTAGTGATGCTAGTAATCGGGTTTATTGTTAATTGTTGGTAGATTTTGGGTTGGTGAACAAATTGGCCATGTTTAGAACTTGAAATTTAGTTTAATCACTTTAGTTAGCGATTATGGAAGTATTGGAACCCATTGGAGGTTGTTTGGTTGACTAACTTTGACTTTGGGTCAAATTAGGGTTTGGTGGTGACTATGACCCGATTGGCGATTTAATGAGGTTTATAAACTTAAAATGGATTAAGTTGAAGTATAGAACCGAGTTAAATGTGTTTTGGTGTCAAAACTTGTAAAGGATGAGATTTTGGCCTTTATGGGTCAAAATTAGGGTTTAAGTGTCAAAATGGGTATGACACGTGTTTAATACTTGAGTTCGGGTTTAATTGGCATATTATGACCATTCTCACTTGTGTTAGTGATTATTGGTTGGTTTGGGTACGGTTTGTGCTTGGAAGTGCATTTGGGTCGAAATGGCACTAAGTGACGAATTGGGTTAATTTGTGAATCCAATCTAATTGTGTTGTGGTATTTGTGATAATGGAATAGGTATTTTCCATTGGCGAGTTGCGGTTTACTTGGAAGCTTTCTTCAAGACTTCAAGGTGAGTGATAATATCCTATATGCATATGTATGTGTAGGATGGGTGCGGGTCGGGTGAAGTGATTCTCGGTTATAGAGCTCACTTCACATATAGGTGGATTTGAAGGACTTGTGTATGAGTCCAATTGGCACGTTTGTGCGTCTTGGTTGACCATCTTTGGCGAAGTACACGTTTGTGTGCACGTTATCACACTTGGTTGTGATTTGGTTGTTATAACCCTAATGGCGAAGGGTTGATATGGTTGTGTGGTGGATTTTATAATCCCGTGACCGTGGGTTTTAGTATTGTGAAATGAATCTCGGGTAGTGCGGATTCATGGTGACTCGGGTTGTTCGGTCACCTTATTGGAGGTAATGAATCTCGGGTAGTGCGGATTCATGATGACTCGGGTTGTTCGGTCATCTTATGGTTGAGAAGTGAATTTCGGGTTGTGCGAATTCACAAGGCTCGGGTTGTTCGGCCAATGTTCGTGTGTTTGAGGTTAAGGGGTTAACCTTGTTCGTTTATATTGTTATATATATATATTAATGTGTTGTTGTGTTGTAGCTAACCCTCCGGGTGTAGCTATTTGGCGATGTTTACTTTGTCGTTGGTGGACTATCTTTTGTGTTGTATCTTTAGCTCGTTGCTTAGATCGTACGGTATGCTTAGTGTAGACGCTATATACTTGGATGCTTCGGTATGCGGTATTTGTTTTGTGTGGCGTATTCATTTTATACATACATATGTATGTAGTATATTATCATTCACTAAGCACTAGCTTACCCTCTCGTTGTTGACTATTTTTATAGATTTCATGCGGACGGTGGCTCGGGTAAGTGCGAGGACTAGAAGACTTTCATAGCTTGCTTTAGAGACTTGCTTTTGGATCGTTTAGGATTGGGTAGCGTATCCCCGATCGCCATGCTCGGCTTTGTGTTGTATTAAAGTCTTAAAGTCGAAAATTGTATTTTGGTACTTAAGGTGGTAAAATGGGTCGATGTGGGACCCGCTTCGTAAACTTAATTTTATTAATTAAACGTGTTAGTTTTATATGTATGAATTCATGGTTAAAAGCGTTTTGGCTAAAAACGTCGGGAACGGGTCAAACATTTTCACATTTCAAGGAAAACCGGACAGCGGGCTGCCAGACAGGTTCTGCGCGCCGCGCAACCTGTTGGCGCGCCGCGCAACTCAGCCAACAGCAAATTTTTTTTTTTGTCATGAAATTTAACGGGGTTTTATACGCGGTATGGTTTGGGTTGTTACAAGTTACTTGTGTCCATAACGTAAAACATAAAATACATGTATTCTCATCCCGAAATACTTAGAGTTTAAAAGTGGGACTATATACTCACTTTTGCCTTGAAGATATATATATTTTGACTTGGTCTCCGATTGATATCACGAACCTATCCATATATAATTTATCAATATATTTTCATTTTAAACAATCGTCACATATATATACTTATTATACTTTTAATACTTTTAATAATTTCTTAGTCCGTAGTTAGCAGTCCGATGTTAGTAATTCAATTTTAATGGTTCATATTTAGGTGTTTAATAAATAAATAAAACCCCCATCGAAATAAATAAAACCCCATCGTATTTGTATTGGTCGGGATTAATCTTGACCCACGGTACCGGTGTTGTCAAATGACGTGTTGCGTACATAAAGTACCGGTGTTGTCAAATGACGTGTTGCGCACAATCATGGGATCTTATGATTAATCTTCTCGTATTGTTTACGGGTGGTCCTGAAATATATAAAATTAAATTATGAGTACATATATATAAAATATCATGTTATTTTAGAAAGATGTGATTCATTTAATTTTTCTCCAATTATTTTCGTGGCTAAACTAGTTTTGGATATCCGATCTTGTTTTGGTCATAGTTTCTTCGTTACAACTCCGTTTTCGTTGGTTCAACTTGCCACTTCCTTGGATCGAGTTCTTCTTTAAGACTATGAACTGTAAATACCTTAGTTTATATTCGAAATCACAGGTCATAGGTCAAACTTTGGTGAAACTTATGAAGTTAATCATTTTCCCTTATGTAAACAACATTAAATGATTATTTTTCTAAAAATACTTATACTTTGAGTTAAATCATGAAATTTTTATGTGTTATCATATTCATAGTAAATATCATTTTTCCAGAAAATAAACCTCCAATTCAAGGTTCAAAATAGTTTTTAATTATCCAACCCAAAACAGCCCCCGGTTGCACTCCGACGTCGTAAAAACAGTTTTTAAGGTGTTCTTTGAAAAACCAAGTTATACCTTGTTAAATTAAAATATATTTATGATATATTACAGGTCTTGAAGTATTTTAAAAGTTAAGTTAGAAGGATCTATTTAGTTTGCAAACAAGTTTGAAATCATTCAAACTATGTTCTTGTTGTTAAAATTGTATACCATAAAATAAGATAGCTATATATATATGAATTGAATAAGGTTATGAAAAAAGTTACTACCTCAAGTTACTTGGACAAGATTTCTGTAAAAGAGGAGTAAAAACCTAGAACCAAAAGAGTGGTGGAGTTGGATGAAAGATTGGAAGTAAACTTGTGTTTTTGGAAGGATTCTTGAAGTGTTTTTGTAAGGGTTTTCTTATGGTGTTTAAGTGATGTTCTTGAAGCTAGATTTTCATGATGATAGGCTGAGATGGTTAAGGTGTTTAAGGGTTATGAAAGAGTGTGTGTTTAACTAAGAAATGATGTAGAAATTTGAATCAAAATGAAGTGCCCATGAAGCTTATAAAAAACGTGGAACTAAGGTGTTCATGACAAGATTTTAGTTTGTTATCTTATGTAATTAGTCAATAAGCTTCCAAATTCCAATTACCTTATACCTAGGGCATGAACAATGGCTGGTTGGTGGTGATTTGATGTGTATATACCAATAGTAAATACGTATAGAAGCTAGGTATGATACGAGTACATATACCGTAGATATACGTATAGAAATCTTGTGAAAAATGGAATGAGGATTCAAATATAGCTATCTTTTGTGAATATACTTATATGGTTTTATGTATTTAAGTCCTTAAAAAGTGATTAAATACATTATATATACGATATATGTATAAACATTATAGGTCATAAGTATTTATGTCAAATGACGTTACGTATGGTTATCGTTTTGAAAACTTAAGTTAGTAGTTTCAAAATATACTTATAACTTATTGTTATTAATACAAAATGAGGTATTAAAACATCCTTGGATCATGTTAAATATGTATATATACATATATATACACAAACGTATAATTATCATATGTTATATAGTTCGTGATATCATCGGTCAAACTAGACGGTCAAACGTTGTGTAAAACTCTTTTTAAAAACATAAATCTCAACAATTTGGATTGCTTATCATGTTGGTAAGGTTTAATTTATGTAAATATTAATCTTATAAGTATAGAACGATCGAAAAAGTGCGGGTCATTACATGTTTGTTCGTGGTGGTGTAAGGTATCTTGTAAGGAAGAAAGGAGGAGGAATAGAGAAGAAGGATATAGATGAGGTTTCATGGATATTGAATCAAAACAGAAAAATGGAAACACAATTCTGTTACCGGCTGTAAATGTCTTGAAGTAATGGTGATGGTTGTGTGCTTGTTCGATTAGGAAAAGAAACAAGAGAGGGTGAGGTAGATGGTGGTAATCGATGGTTGTGATCAAGGGCGGTTTAGGTTTCCCGAAGGAGTAACCAAAATTAAGAATGGTGATGGGTCTTGTGGTTTGGGTTAGTATTAATTTCCATCAACATATTGTGTATGTATATATTTATATACACTTACGTATGGGTGATAATGATTTGTTAAAGAAGTCAAAAGAAACCACAGTTTACAATCCGTGAAATCCATTTTCTTGAATTGTATGTGTGTGATTCTCATTTGTGCATATATTATATTTAGGTAAAGTAGATAGATAATGTGGCGGTTGATCAAACACTCCTGAAAGTGAAAACAAGATTGGCAGTAATTGGGGGAAAATAGTTTGTCCAGTATAACATCTATCTATATGTATCTTTATATAACTAATAACTAATTTAATAATAATAATTAATAACAATATAATACTAAATATGAATGCACAAAAATGAATTAATAGGTAACAAATAAAGCATCCATCCTTTATCATTTTGCTACAGGCGCTTATTTTATAATATTTAATATATGGTGATAACAGAATGAGAAAATAAAAAAAAAATTGTAAATGAGAGATGCTTATCATATATATATTAGCTAATAATAGATATCAGCTAATAATATTTATTTACAGATAGTGGTTCTTGAATCGTCGAAAATAGTCGAGGGTCAATTGAAAATATAAATCAGTTCAAAATTTTTGAGACTCAACCTAACAGGCTTTGCATAAAATATTACATCGTATCGAGAGTTTGATTTAAAATTAGTCGAATTTTTCCGGGTCGTGACTGAAGGTATTTCGTATGCCCGAGAGATATATTAAATTAATGTGGCTAATGTGTTGTGATCCAAGTCGGGTCATACCCAATAACAAACTTACCGACACCTTATATGCATTTAATCCTAACGATTGGATCGTTAAATAAATACGCGACACATGGATTTTAGAAAATCGGTTTTCTAAAATATTATCACTTGAGATAAATTATTTGGATGATTTATATTTGATTATTTATAGGTTTAAATAATTATATTGTGTTATATTTTATAAAAGGTTTATAAAATATATAAGTAGCATAACATTAAATGGGTTTTATACAAGTTTTATAAATAACAAAGTTTATTTATAAAATATGGTGAGTGTGGGCTGATTTTGGAGCCCCAAGAAAGACCATCCCATACTTATTCTTGTTGCTTTCTATAACACAATTCCATATATGCATGTTCCTTGACTAGAAGTACACATACACATGCAATTACATCAAGTGAACTAGCAAATAAACTGCACCATTCTGCTGTATTTCAGGCCGTGGGTTTTGAGGTGCAAGAGGGTGTACTTCAAGCTCTTTTAAAGGCTAATTTTAAGTGTCAGCAAATCCTAACCAAAGTACTAGGTGTTGGTGTCTTGTTTGGGGTATAATCTCTTGAGGTTTCATCATTTTGAGACTTGTATTCATCATCATTCCAAGTTGCTGCTGACTGAATTTTCACAGCATATACAAGAGGTTTCTAGCTTGGTTTTGTAAGTGTTTCAGTGTGTTAATCCTAACATAACTTAAGGGTGGTGTTGGTGCATCAAAAGCTTGGAGTTTTACACGCTTACTAATCCTCTTCTTCATCTATTTACCTCCTAACTTGGAGTAGGTACATCTCTAAACATCCTTTTATTGTAAGCATATTTCACAACTTGATCCTTATTGGGATTCAACTTTATTGGTAAAAGATTAACAAGTTTAAAATGGTAATTACGAAATGCTTCCGCTTTAATTTGATACTTAAAAAGGTTTTATGTATTTTGTAACTTGTTAAATCCCAACAATGGTATCTAGAGCCGAAGTTGTAGAAATATGCTTCGTGATGATTTTTAAACCCGCTAGATTTTTGCATTTTATGAACATGCATAATAGTAGAATGCAAAAATTTTCGGTTTTGGGTGGGTTTATGTGTTAGGCCGAATTTTTTGGGTTCCAAAAGTGGGTTTTGGGCTCTTTCATTTGGTCATATTTGGTTGCATGTTCATGTTCACAATCATAGCCTTGACCTTGTGTTGAATGCATGTTATGGTTGTATGTTTGGTTAATTTGTAATATTCATTTGGTATGTAATATTAATTCATTCAATTGGATGTAATATTTATTTTGGCTATGTAATTTGTTTTACATTTGGTATGTAAAATAGAATAGGTTGTATTTTCATTTTCTAGATAAAAATGTATTAGGATACATATTTTGTCAAATGAAGATACAAGATGATGAAGACTTGAAGAACACAAGGAACATATGGATGCAAGGTTAAGTGGGAGATTTGAAATCTCCTACTTTGTATTATTACCCCTTAACCCGGTGACATTTGTTTTCGGCTAAACAAATGTCCACCAAAATGGCTAGATTGTGAACATACTTGTTTTGCATGTGTGGTTGTTTGTTTGTTTATTGTATTGTATGTTTGGTTGATACAATTAATCACAAGATAACAACAAGCAAAACGACAATTTAATTGGTTAAATTAGACGTATTAATAACATGCAAGACGACAATTTAATTGGTTAAATTAAAAGCAACTAAAGACCTTAATAAATGGTTATTAAGAACAAGAAAAGGATCACATATATATAAAATGGTTTATATCAAGTAATTGGCAAATTACAAGACTTGAAAATGGATTTCAAATGAACCATACACTAAATGCATGTTGGTGTATGGCATAAATGTTTTCTTAAACTAGAATTAACGAAAACTTAAAATCCCTTAATCGACAAGGTAAACAAGTTTAACGCCATCCTTTTGTGGGACACTTAAACGTAGTAGGGAACTCATAATGGGATAAAGGTCACCTAACCGTTATGAGCTAACTAATATGGTTAAGGTAAAATTCGCATGCTTGTGGGATAAAGGTCACCTAACCACTTGTATGTTAATTTTACATGTTTACACAAGTAGGACGACTTGATTTGGGAATCATGAACTTAGGGTCACCGAAGCATGAGGAACAAATAGGCGTTGATGGGATAAATATGCGATGCAAAAGGATTGCATGATCCCATAATTTAGAAGTTGCAAAAGGATTGCAATTGTCATATAAATGACTACCTAGCTAAATCAAATAACGGGATAAAGGTCACCTAACCGAAATTTGATTTACCGTTGGATTCTAATATTTAATAAAACAATTATATATAAAAGGGTATTATTTATTAATTTTAAAATCGATACTTAAATGAACTTTGTTAATTTTGTAGATGGCCGCAAATAACAACAACATGCAAAATGCACCACTTAACCTAAACAACCTATCATTAAGGTCTCTCCTCGAGAAAGACAAACTCAACCATACGAACTTTATGGATTGGTTCCGTAATCTTAGAATTGTCCTCAAACTTGAGGATAAAGCGTATGTGTTGGAGGACCCTATTCCTGACCAACCGGATGAGGAAGATCTAGAGGGCATGGCTTATTATGACAAGTATTGCGCCGATTCGGTGCAAGTCGCTCGCCTAATGCTTGGGACTATGATACCCGAACTCCAAAAGGATTTCGAACATCATAGTGCATATGACATGATTACGCAATTGAAGGAGATGTTCCTTCAACAAGCACGTGTCGAGCGCTTCGAAACGGTTCGAGCGTTACATGCATGTCTTATGGATGACACCCATTCCGTATCCTCTTATGTCCTCAAAATGAAAAGCCTTATTGATCGCGCAAACCGTCTTAATCTCAACATATCTAATGAGCTAGCCACTGATCTTATCCTAAACTCCCTGTCAAAGAGGTTTGACCAATTTATAATTAATTACAATATGAATGGGATGGATAAGACCATTGGTGAACTTCATGGCATGTTAAGGACGGCCGAAACTAGCATGGGTAAGAGGGCTTCACCCGTGCTAATGATCAATGATGGTGGGTCCAAAGGTAACAACACCTCTAAGCCAAAGGCGGCTAAGAGGAAAGGACCCGCCCATCAAGGCAAGGGAAAGGGGAGGATGGTTACCCCAACCAAAAACAAGAAAAAGAAGCAAAAGGTTGCCGGACAAGCAAACCCCAAGGAAGACCCGTGCTTCGGTTGCGGTGAAATGGGTCACTGGAAACGCAATTGCCCGGTCTACCTTAAAGAGTTGAAGGAAAAGAGGGATGCGGGGCAATCCTCAGGTAACATATATATGGTATATATAGAGCTTAGTATTACTTCTTCTAATACATGGGTATTAGACACTGGATGTGGAACTCACATTTGCAATTCTTTGCAGGGGTTCAAAAGAAGTAGCAAGCAAACTGGAACATCAAGTCTCTTTATGGGTAATGGAGCCAAAGTGCAAGTGAAGGCTCAAGGAGACTTTGTATTAAAACTTCCAAGTGGTTTGGAACTTATTTTGAACAATGTTTTGTATGCACCGGATTTATGTCGAAACATTATTTCAGTTTCCCGTTTAAAACAATGTGGTTTTTATCTTAATTTTGTTAATGATGATATCCACGTTTAATTAGATAATGTATTTTATTTTAAGGCTTCACCTTCAAATGGAATTTATGAATTGGTTCATGATGACACATCATCTAGTAGCTCAATATACCATACTAGCACCAAGAAACTCAAAAGGGATTTGAGTGATTCCTACTTATGGCATTGTCGCCTTGGTCACATAAACAAGAATCGAATGCATACACTCCAAAAGAATGGCCTTTTGAAATCAAATGAACTAGACTCATTTGATGTATGTGAATCTTGTTTACAAGGCAAAATGACTAAAGCACCTTTCAAAGGGACCTACGAAAGGGCTAAGGACTTATTGGGATTAATACATTCGGATGTATGTGGACCCTTTAAGCCCATAGCTAGGAATGGTGAAAGATACTTCGTTACTTTCATTGATGACTTCAGTCGTTTCGGATATGTCTACTTGTTAAGACATAAGGACGAAACTTTTGAAGCATTCAAAGAGTATCAAAACGAAGTACAAAATCAACTCAATAAGACAATTAAGGTACTTCGAACCGATAGAGGAGGTGAATACCTAAGCGATTCCTTCCAAGATCATCTTAGAAGTTGCGGGATTATCTCGCAACTTACTCCACCCGGGACACCACAGGTTAATGGTGTGTCCGAAAGGAGGAACCGAACCCTAATGGATATGGTTCGATCTATGATGGCTAGAAGCTCGTTACCTCTATCATTCTGGGGTTATTGTCTATGCTCAGCGGCTCGTATTTTAAATATGGCCCCAACCAAGAAAGTGGAACGAACACCTCATGAGATGTGGTTTGGAAAACCTCCATCTCTATCATACTTAAAGGTATGGGGATGTGAAGCTTACCCTAAGTGTTACGTCCCTAATAAGTTGAATGCTCGATCCACGAAGTGTATCTTCATAGGATATCCCAAGGATGATATGGGATACTATTTCTATGATCCTTCCGAGCAGAATGTATTTGTTGCTCGGAAGGCTGAATTCCTTGAAACTAAGTTCCTAATGGAAGGCAAAAGTGAAAGGAAGATAGATCTTGAAGAGGTTCAAGATCAAGTAGATGATACACAATTGGCTGACACTAGCACTCAACATGAAAATGTTAAGAGTGATCAGATGGATGATCAAAATACACAAGACGTTCGCAGATCTGGTAGGATTAGTAATCCTCCTGAGAGATATGGGTTTCTCATGGATGGTTGCTATGTGGTTGATTTGGATGAACCAATAAACTACCATGATGCTTTATCAAGGATTGATAAAGATAAATGGCAGGAAGCCATGAACGCTGAGATGCAATCCATGTATGACAACCAAGTTTGGGAACTTGTTGCGCAACCTCCTGGCTCTAGGCTAGTTGATTGTAAATGGCTGTTCAAAATGAAAACCGACATACATGCAAACTTGGATACATATAAAGCTAGACTTGTAGCAAAAGGTTTCACTCAAACTCAAGGGGTTGACTATGATGAAACTTTTTCGCCTGTGGCGATGCTAAAGTCTATTAGGATATTACTTGCCATTGCTGCTCATTATGATTATGAAATATGGCAGATGGATGTCAAGACCGCTTTCCTAAATGGACATCTTGAGGAAGATGTCTATATGGTTCAGCCTGAGGGTTTTGTTGATCCGAAATATCCTAAAAAGGTATGCAAGTTAAAGAAGTCAATCTACGAATTGAAACAAGCATCTAGAATGTGGAATCATCGTTTTAATGAGGAGGCCAAGAAATTTGGCTTCATTAAAAATGGTGATGAAGCTTGTGTATACAAGAAAGCTAGTGGGAGCACTATCATGTTCCTTGTACTATATGTGGATGATATATTATTTGGAAATGATATTCCGGCAATGCAAGGTGTTAAAACTTGGTTAAGCAAATGCTTCTCCATTAAGGATCTTGGAGAAGCACAATACGTTTTGGGGATTGGGATCTACAAGGATCGATCCAAGAAACTGATAGGTTTAAATCAAAGTGCATACATTGAAAAAATCTTGAAAAGGTTCAAGATGGAGAACTCTAAGAAAGGTTTGGTACCTATTCAAAAGGGAACACTTCTCAGTTCATCTCAGTGCCCCACCACGAAAGATGAACATGAGAGAATGAAGAAAGTCCCATATGCTTCTGCCATTGGGTCAATCATGTATGCAATGATATGCACTAGACCGGATGTGTCATGCGCTCTTAGCCTGACAAGTAGATACCAGAATAACCCAGGAAACAGTCATTGGATTGCTGCTAAAAGTATATTGAAATACCTTAGGAGGACTAAGTATATGTTTCTGATATATGGGTCTGGTGAGGAGGAACTCGCTGTAAAGGGTTACGTAGACGTGAGTTTCCAAACTGATCGAGATGATTCTCGATCACAATCCGGTTATGTCTTCACATTAAATGGAGGTGCGGTCTCTTGGAAGAGTTCAAAACAGGATGTTGTTGCATTATCCACTACAGAGTCAGAGTACATTACCGCCTCATTGGCAGCTCAGGAAGCTGCATGGATGAAGAAATTCATCGACGACTTAGGAGTGGTCCCTACCATTTAAGACCCTCTTGAGATCTTTTGTGACAACGAAGGTGCGATTGCTCAAATCAAGGAACCTCGTGCTCACCAAAAGACCCGTCACATTGAGGGGAGATTCAACTACATAAGGGATGAAGTTGAAAAAGGAAAGATATGTATTCGCAAAGTTCACACAGATCTAAATATAGCGGATCCACTCACGAAGCTCTTACATGGTGCAAAACATCAAGGGCATGTTAGTGCATTAGGACTTCGATATTCTAGTGATTGGTCATGATCTGTTTTAAGTATTGTAACCGAACGAAATTGTTCAAACTCATTAATATAATTATGGTATTAATTTATTTTGAGTTATGTTCCTATTTTGCATATTTTATCCATGAATAAGTAATTATTCTAAATTCCGTAGTCGATCACGTTTGTGGGAGCAAATGTGAGGTTTAGACTATTATGAACTCGGATTGGTATACATTCGCGGGATGAATGTGGTGCAAGGTTGCAACCAAGGTTCATAGATATTTGTGGGATACAAATATTGGAAGACCCGCCCTCAAGACTTACTAAATGGAGCCTTTGTGGTTGATCACATGTAATCTTGAGTAAAGGCGAATATCATTGTATCCTCTGACCTGAGATACATATTGGGTTCGAACATTCAATAAGTATTGTGCCTTGATTCTTTCCTTCACTATTCTGAAATATGATAGTTCATAAGGAAGAGCTCAGGTGTAATGCATAGTATATGTCTAGGACATATGTAGTCAAGATGGAATTTGTCCCTCTTATTCGGTGAGAGTCAGATGTCTAAGGCCTGATAAAGTTAAATCTTGAAGAGAGTGATCACTCTATGTCTCTTGGATTTAACATGACATCTAAGACGAAAGGATATAATGAAAAGATTCACCTATTCATATTCGAGATGGGAACTCGAAAGGAATGATATTATTGAATGGCACAAAGTCATAACATATTGGGGGTGATGGACGGTCATTAGGTGGTATCCATCACTTGCATTAATTTCTTATGTTTCTCGTGCAAGTGGGAGATTGAAGGTATTTCGTATGCTCGAGAGATATATTAAATTAATGTGGCTAATGTGTTGTGATCCAAGTCGGGTCATACCCAATAACAAACTTACCGACACCTTATATGCATTTAATCCTAACGATTGGATTGTTAAATAAATACGCGACACTTGGATTTTAGAAAATCGGTTTTCTAAAATATTATCACTTGAGATAAATTATTTGGATGATTTATATTTGATTATTTATAGGTTTAAATAATTATATTGTGTTATATTTTCTAAAAGGTTTATAAAATATATAAGTAGCATAACATTAAATGGGTTTTATACAAGTTTTATAAATAACAAAGTTTATTTATAAAATATGGTGAGTGTGGGCTGATTTTGGAGCCCCAAGAAAGACCATCCCATACTTATTCTTGTTGCTTTCTATAACACAATTCCATATATGCATGTTCCTTGACTAGAAGTACACATACACATGCAATTACATCAAGTGAACTAGCAAATAAACTGCACCATTCTGCTGTATTTCAGGCCGTGGGTTTTGAGGTGCAAGAGGGTGTACTTCAAGCTCTTTTAAAGGCTAATTTTAAGTGTCAGCAAATCCTAACCAAAGTACTAGGTGTTGGTGTCTTGTTTGGGGTATAATCTCTTGAGGTTTCATCATTTTGAGACTTGTATTCATCATCATTCCAAGTTGCTGCTGACTGAATTTTCACAGCATATACAAGAGGTTTCTAGCTTGGTTTTGTAAGTGTTTCAGTGTGTTAATCCTAACATAACTTAAGGGTGGTGTTGGTGCATCAAAAGCTTGGAGTTTTACACGCTTACTAATCCTCTTCTTCATCTATTTACCTCCTAACTTGGAGTAGGTACATCTCTAAACATCCTTTTATTGTAAGCATATTTCACAACTTGATCCTTATTGGGATTCAACTTTATTGGTAAAAGATTAACAAGTTTAAAATGGTAATTACGAAATGCTTCCGCTTTAATTTGATACTTAAAAAGGTTTTATGTATTTTGTAACTTGTTAAATCCCAACAGTGACAATAATACTAATAATGATAATTACTATGACATTATTAACGATAATACTAATAATTATTTTAATGATAATATAATAATAATAATAACAATAACAATAACCATTTTTGAATAATGATATATATATATATATATATATATATATATATATATATATATATATATAGGGGATGATTCTAACACACCCTTTTTTAATCATCACATACCTATTTTAACTTTTTACTCTTCTAATAATACTCCATTTCTTTAAATTGGTGTGTGAGGATCAAAAAAGTGTGTGTGAGAATCACCCCCATATATATATATATATATATATATATATATATATATATATATATATATATATATATATATATATATATATATATATATATATATATATATATATATATATATTAATAATAATAATAATAATAATAATAATATAACAATAATAATTAGATAATAATAATAATACTAATTATAACTTTAAGAATTATAACGATAGTAATAATAATAAAAATAACAATTTTTAATGATAATTCCATTTATTGATAAAGATAAGATAAAACTAGAACGAAGATAATAACGACGATAATAATAATCATTTTTTAATAATAATACCAAATTTCAATTGACTATAACTTCAAATCCGTTCATCGAAACCATTCGATATCTAAATGAAAAGTTCTTAATTTTTTGTTAGCTTTCCAATGACATGCATATCTTATACCTTATCTCAACCGCATACGTAACTAATTCAGGATTCAACATATCCTATCTAATGGCAATATCAAAAGTACAAGCATGCATAATACTATATTCTCGAGCACTAGTCAGGGATACACTATTAGTATGTAAAAAATTAAATTATGAGTACTCACGTATCAATATCGAGATTCAATATTGCAGGAAAGGTACGTAGACGCAACGGGGATGATAAATACTAGTTTGACTCACGAGCAATATTCCCAAACCATACCCATAACCTCCATAGCTATAACCCATAATTTCCTTAGCTCTATCCCACTCGAAAAACAATTTCGAAATCACTCGGACAGCACTCCGTCGTATTATTTTATGTATACTAATGATATCTTGAAATAATACGGAGTAAATATATATATGTACATCGATTGAGAGAGTTTAGAGAAAAATATTTTCAAGTTTCTATGAAATAATAAAACCTATTGAATTCTATTTATAATAGATTTTTGAATTATTAAAGTGAATTATTAAAGTATAAATTATTAAAGTGAATTATTAAAGTATAAATTATTAAAGTGAATTATTAAAGTATGAATTATTAAAGTAAATTATTAAAGTATGAATTATTAAAGTGAATTATTAAAGTATGAATTATTAAAGTGAATTATTAAAGTTAAAGTAAAGTAAAAATAAAGTAAAGGTAAAGTTTAAGTATAGTAAAGGTATAAAACTATGTACGTATAATACGCGTATAAATATATATAATATTAATTTAAATCGTTATATATATTTAATAAAATAAAATATAAATATCGTTATCTTTATCATACTAGTTAAGTAATGAGTTGTCAAAAGTGGTTCTAGATATTTATAAAAGTTATATACGTTTTAATAATAAAGTTCTTTTTTAAACTGTAAACGTTTTTGTACGTTTGAAACTAAATCAAATAAATATGATAATTTTGTTTTTCTAAAACTAAATATATTTAAGAATCATTTTGTTTAAAGGTTAAAATAATGGAAATCGTTATATCATAAAACGTTTTAGAAAAGTAGAATCATATATATTCATAATAGGTTTTTCGAACGCACTTTCATACGTTTAGAAAACTAGCCTTTTACGTTACGCGACGTGTACCCTTATTAATAATTTGACTTACTCATCAATAAATTACCTTATAAAAAATGTATCTTATAAAATTGAGCGTTGTGGTCATTTGCTTCTATAAATCAGTGACTCGTTGTTTATCAAAATATATTATTTTAAATCAGGACGTTTTATGACTAAGTTATATATATTTATATTTTTATTTCGAAATATAAATTTGAACTATTTACTTAATATAGTTTTTCAAAACTAATGTCATTCAAAACTTATATATTTAGAAATCTTTTAAATATTAAGAATTACTATTTCGTAACATTTGTATTTTAAAGTTTAAAATTGATATAGTTCATTTATATACAATCGTTCATAAAATATTTTAATAACCAAATTATTTTATATTCAAAAATCATTTTATTACAAAGGTTATAATAGTAGAAGTTGTTATGTCATAAGACGTTTTTAATAATAAAAGTCTATTATATCGAAAATACGTTTTCGTTTAAGAAAGTAAAATCATATATGAATCATATCAGGTTTCAAGGTTTTAATTTCCATTTTCATCATGACTCGTAGGATTAAGTCTAAAGGAAAAATCAAACGTAAGGAATCATCTTAATGTAAAATTTCGATCTGTTTAACTTGTCAATATCCATCTTCTAAGTTATCTATATTCTACAATTTTACTTCCACATTAATTAATATACAAGTTTAATAGTTTAACTTATCAAAAGTCACGAGACAATTATTGTAAAGCATAAATTGAAAATCAAACGGGAATCTCCACTAACCCTTGTCTAGTTCCCGTTAATTGACACTTTTGTTCCTTCTAATAAATCACTTTACCAATTATTCCGAATACCGTTAAAAAGAATAAATTTCTCAAATCATAGTGGACCTCTTAACAGAGACTCGTAATTATAATTCAATAATAATTTAATTATTTGATATCATCTTTTAATTCCATTGATAACTATTAGAATATATTTTGAAACAAATACGTTTATATAAAGTATTATATGTCTAATACTTTGTTAATGTTTTCAAGTTATAATATATATACACATATACATATATAATCATGTTCGTTCATATATTGGTTCGTGGATCATTGGAATTTGATCGAGGTTAAATGAGTGTATGAACACAGTTTAAAATTCTTGAGATTCAACTTACATACTTTGCTTATCATGTCGGGAATATATAAAGATTAAAGTTTAAATTTGGTCAGAAATTTCCGGGTTGTCACATAGTGTGTCAACACAATACTAGAAGTTATCTAGCTTTAGGAGGGCGGAGTGTTGCCGATTGATGTTTACCCCTGGGAAATAATCCCTGCAGACCCGGTTCACAAGTGTAGAAACTTGTGGGGTGGCTTAATCAATCTGTCATCCGTAGAGCGTAAAAGTGCTAGCCGGATGACTTCTAGTAAGAGAAAGTAGAGAGAGAGAGATAAGTGAAGTCACACCTCTCAAAGTTGTCAGAATATCTGAACTGTGTAAAATGACGACCCAAGGGGTCTATTTATAGTGTCAGATCCACCAGATTGCTCGGGGACACATGGCAGATGATGATACGTTCTGTTATTCGTGATCTGAAATTTATACTGAAGGTGGCTTTCTCTAGCCAGGGCTTACACGCTAGGCGGCCTTCAGGGCTTACGCATGACGGAGCAGCCTGTTCAGCGGAGAATACTGGACAGATAACTCCACAAAACTGTTGTTTCCAGCCTTCCTGTTCAGGGGCGAAACAAACCCCACTCCTCCTCCAACCCAAAAGATAAGAAAAAAGAGCATAGGCTCGAAGAGGGCAAAAAGTACAGAGGGAGCCAAAAACAGAAACACAGAAGAAGTATGCCCATTCTGCTCTTTCTTGATAATGCACATGTCTTTGCTTATAACTGTTATATTTGTTCATAATGCTAATTTATTTCTGTTAGTAATTTTAGAAGAGTCTGATGATAGCCAAGGGAAGGCTACGGAAGGCGGTGAGTAGAGGCCGGAGGAGAACCTTGAAGGTGAAGGAGATAAGGGTCTGAAAACTCCTGACCCAAACTTTACTCCATTTGAGGAATCTGAATTCCATGAAGAGAGGCCGGAAGGTGACTCTGCTTATCATTCTCCTCTTCCTAGTGCCACTAACCCTGCTGTCACATCGTCCAATGTTCAAGAGCCATCTCTTCCTGCTCACGTGAGGACATTGCAGGAGATCATTCAAAATCCTGCTACTAAGGACAAAGAATTTTCAACTCTTCTTCAGGTATGAATAATAAAACTTTCTGCACGTATATGCTTCCAATTTATTTATGTGAGTTGCTTGAAATTAACCATAAAAGTTTTCTTCTACAGGGTTATGCTATCCCTGAGCTAAAATCCCAGTTCACCGCTCTCCGCTCTGAGCAACTCAGGGAATTAGCTGCTGCAGCTCATGTATTGCTGACCAACCATCTGGATTCTGTGCTGCAACTGCAGAAGCAACAGGAGTCCATACTTTCCCTTGCCCGTGCTAAGATTGCTCAAGGTAAAAATGCTCACAAAAGAGCAATTGATGCCGAACGTGCTCTGACTTATGCTCAGAATATATTGAAGGCAAGAGAGGCTGAGCTGAAAAGTGCTCAAGATACTGCTGTTGCTCTGCAAGAGGAGAAGGATAGATTGGTGAATGCTGAAAAGAAAAAATTTGAGGAGGAGCAGCTGAAGGTGAGTGAGCTTGAGAAGGAGTTGAGTGCAGAGAGGGAGAAATCTGCTGAGCTTCTCCAGAGGGCGGAGAAGACTGAGAGTAATTTTTTTGAGCTTAAGAAGGGGATACCAGGTGTGATAGTGAAGGTGCTTGGATCTAATCTTGTGGGGAATCTCTACAATGATTATGTTGAACCTGTTCGCACTCATTTCATTTCTGATGTTACATACAAAATTACCAAATGCCTTGCTCCAAACCAGACGCTTCCTGCTGCTATTGCCAACCTTATGCGTCCTGGAACCATGGAGAAGGTTGATGAAGCCAAAGACAGATTGATTAATCTGAAAATAGATGTCTATGATGAATTGTGTAGCAGAGAGGAGTCATCTGCTCAGGATGTACTTAATGTTCAATTTTCATAAACTTGCAATTATTTGATGAACAATCGTTGGTAATAAATGTTGATAATTTGAATGCCATAAACATATGCTCATTGTAGTGATTATGCTTGTTTGTATGCTTGCACCAAATACTTTAATGTTTGTTGTTTATAACCCATCTGCTATGCACGAAGCATATCATAAAATTTGTTGTACAATTGTATATTGTACAATTGAACAAAGCGTTTTGAAAAGTATTTAAGATAATTCGCTTTTGGGTGTCTTGCATTGTTAACTTTAGTTAAATGAGCAGCATATCAAAAAATTAATTTTGTAAACACTATGCCTTCAAATATTCAGTAGGACATTTGTAGTCTGTTATACGCTTTCCGTCATAAAATATTTCCGTCATCAGAGTGATGGGAAATAGTTATGAAGTGTGTTTTAAGAGTGAGTATAAAATAACTTTTCGCCGTACGCCTTCCGTCATAAAGTATATGAGGAAGAATTTTTGAAATATTACATAAATATTAGTTATGAGTTAGTGACTTGTCCGTCATACGTCTTCCGTCATAATATGAGGAAGAATTGTGAATATATTTGTCCTTCATAAAATATAAACTTCCTTCGTTCTGTGAAATAAGTTTTTATAATGTTTGTCATGACAAGTATCTGAATTTTGTATTTTGCCTCGGTGCGTTCTAGTAAAACTTTAACGTTTTCTAGCCGATCCCATGTGCCTTTGCTGGCCGGCACAAAAGCTTCCGCCATCGGAGGTATAAAAATACTCTCTTTCTGAGAGCAGGATATAAATGTAATGTTTTACATTTGTCACAGGCAGCACTTTGCATAAGAAAAAATATAAAATTTTATTGATCAGTATTGTGCAATACATAAACAATTGATGACGAATTTAGGTGGATCAAGCCTAATTAGTACATCATGAACGTTTAGTGTATGCAATTGAAAACATATGTACTGTAAAGATTACCACAATGGTCTACAGTAAATTGATAAATTATGTTCTTCAGAAATGCTAACAAACTGCTCTTATTAAAATGATAAATTTTGTTCTTGAGAAAATGCTGGAACTTGCTTCTTCAAACGCCAAGCGCCTAGCACTGTCCGGCCTAAACACATGATCATGCTATAAAGAACTACTGAACCTCATCCTTACTGAACAACCGATTACGCCTCCTCGGATTCATATTGCCTTCTGGTGAGCTTGCAAATGTGGATCGTTCCCTTGTTGGTGCCACATACTGTGAGTGTATGGTGGCTACTCCATTCGGAGTTGGGAATCTAATCTCTGCATGAGCCGTTGATGTTATCGCTCTAAATTTAGCTAACGCTGCCCGTCCAAAAAGGACATTAAATCGAGAGTTGCCATCCAGAATAGGGAAATCGATTGTTTCGGTTCTCAATAGTGGAAATGTTCCCAAAACGACCTCCAAACGAACTTTTCCCATTGCATTCACTGGCGCTCCTGTTAGCCCTGAAACCTTCAAACTCGTCCACCTAGCTCTTACCTGCATATGCCTTGGAAAAGCCTTGAAACAATGCCAATAAATGATGTCAGCCTCACTGCCTGTATCTGTGTAAATATGGCTGATGAACTTGTTTGCAATTTCTGCTGAAATGACCACTGGCTGAACGGACAAAGCCCAATTTTGAATTGGTTGAAAAATAATTGGAGCATATCTCCAGCTATCAACATTGTTATCCGACTGCTCATCATCCTCATAGTGACTTCCATTCAACCACACCATTTTGATTACAACGTCTGGAGTTGACTCACGCTCCGTGATCCAGTTTTTGTACTGGTTTTTGTTATCTCCTCCGCCATGCTCTTCCCTTCTTCTGTTATCTCCTCGATGACCTCTTCCACCATCATTCTTTTGCCATCCAAATTTCCTGCGAGGATCATTCCTCCTGTATTGTTTGCCTGGCAACAAGTGGTTTAACTCTCTTGCTTTGATCTTTGCAATGATCTCTCTCATCAGGGATTTGCAATTACCTGTATCATGACCCCATGCTTCATGAAAGTCACACCATAGTTCAATTTTTGGACCTTCTCTTTCCTCCATGGGTGCTGGCGGATTGAAAGTGGTCCGGATTGGTTCGGTGAAAAGAATCTATTTTAGAGTTTTAGTCAGCGCCATTATCAACGGATGCCTCTCTATTGGCCTTCTATTGTAATGAAAATCATTGGGATGATTGTTGCCTCTCCATCCGCCATTGGAACTGTCATTCCTCCTCTGATTTCTGTCAAAGTATCGCCCTCCGTTGTGCGGTTTGCTACTGCTGCTACCGTCAAACTTATTCATCCCCTGCTCACCGGCTTGAACATGCTTCTGTGCAACTTCCGACGCCTGATGTAGAGTTTTGGCAAGTCATACCTTAACGCATGAACAAGTGCACTAAACCGTCGCTGATCCAGACAAAAAATAAAACCAGATACTAGCTGAGATTCTGGACAATCAGGTATCTTCTGTGCTTCAAGTGTGTATCGCTTCATGAAGTTACTCAAGGATTCATTGTGATGCATTGTAATCTCATGTGCATCAAGATGTGTCAAAGTACAGCTTCGAAGGTTTTGATACTGCATAAGAAACTTTGCACGGAGGTCTAAATAACTGGAGATGGTTCTTAGCGGCAAGCTAGCAAACCATTCCCATGCCATTTTCTGCAGCACCATTAGAAACATATGACAAGCTACTTCGTCATCCCAATGCTGCAACCTCATAGCGCCTTTAAACATGGTGAGGAAATCCTCAGGATCTGTTGTACCATCATAAACTCCAATTGCCGGTATGCCAAGATTCCTGGGCAACGAATAGTTGGCAATTCGATCAATGAAACACTGAGTGGATTCTGCCATAGCGGGTGGCTTTGTAGCTTGCTCTCCAGTAATGAGGGCGAAGAAATTATCTACAGCCATAGCACGGACGGCGGGCTGCACTAAGCGTTGCTTATACTTTGCCGGAGTTGTCTGCTTAAGGATGTCATTTAAAAGCAACACTGCCTGCTTCTCTGACATGAACCCATCTTTGTCAATTTCATCATTAGAGTCATTATTATCATAGCTCAGGTCATTATCATCCTCAGAATCATCAATAAGACTGCCCAGCTTGTCAAGTAGCCTGCATAACCTGTATTTTGATATAGATTGCCTTTTCATGATTTGCTTGTTTTTGCCATCCGCCATCCGCCGAAAAGGTATAAATGATGTACATCGCCGTGGTTACATCAATGGTCGTCGCTCTGGATTAATAACAAAATTTGGAAGTCTTTCTGCACTTTTGGTTGTCGTTTCTTCGATTACTGGCCTTTTCTCCGAATTAGTTGCCAAATGCTTAAGCCTTTCTGCAGTTTCAGCAACTGTTTCTTCAATCGTACCATCTAGTGACAGAACAGGTACATCTTCAACAGTTATCATGTCGTCAGTTGATGGATTGTTGACTGCTTCAAGTACAAATGGAGCTTCAGTTGTTTTTGTTCCTTTTTCGTTTCGTGTGTTCTTTGCATTAGTGGATGGCGCCATTGTTAACACCTATTTCCTTATGAGGTAAGGCTTAGTGTGTCAACACAATACTAGAAGTTATCTAGCTTTAGGAGGGCGGAGTGTTGCCGATTGATGTTTACCCTTGGGAAATAATCCCTGCAGACCCAGTTCACAAGTGTAGAAACTTGTGAGGTGGCTTAATCAATCTGTCGTCCGTAGAGCGTAAAAGTGCTAGCTGGATGACTTCTAGTGAGAGAAATTAGAGAGAGAGAGAAGTGAAGTCTCAGCTCTCAAAGTTGTCAGAATATCTGAACTGTGTAAAATGACGACCCAAGGGGTCTATTTATAGTGTCAGATCCACCAGATTGCTTGGAGACACGTGTCAGATGATGATACGTTCTGTTATTCGTGATCTGAAATTTATGCTGAAGGTGACATTCTCCGGCCAAGGCTTACACGCTAGGCGGCCTTCAGGGCTTACGCATGATGAGCAGCCTGTTCAGCGGAGAACACTGGACGGATAACTCCACAAAACTGTTGTTTCCAGCCTTCCTGATGCTACTTTTATGCAACCATTACGCTTTTTATGCGTGTATACGATAGGATACACCATTAATAATAATAATAATAATAATAATAATAATAATAATAATAATAATAATAATAATAATAATAATAATAATAATAATAATAATAATAATAATAATAATAAAAATTTTAATTTGAAAACTACCTTTGGAAAGCCCATTTTAAAAAAATGCACCAAGTGAGGATTGAACCCGAGACCTCTCGAAACCCAATCAACACCCTTGACCATTGAACTACAGCTTACTTTCTGTTTTAATCTCCATAACAATTTTTTTTATACTGTTTTCTTTTCTATTTTGAATTTCTTCTTCTTCAATATAATAGAAGAAGAAATTCAAAATAGAAAAGAAAACAGTATAAAAAAAATTCATTTTAAATTATATTATTATTATTTATGTATATTTTAATATAATAATTATTAATAGCAATCATATATATACAAATTCATTTTAAATTATACTTATTTATTTTGTATCATACTTATTTCTAACGTTTACATTATATTTTATAATTTTAAATTATTATACAAAGTTTCATTTATATATATATATATATATATATATATATATATATATATATATATATATATATATATATATATGTATATACATATTTATTTACAACTATTGTTCGTGAGTCGTCAGAAATAGTCAAAAGGGCAAATGCATTCATGTAAACTGTTCCAAAGTTTTCGAGACTCGACATTACAAACTTTGCTTATCGTATCGAAATCATATAAAGATTAAGTTTAAATTTAGTTGGAAATTCCCGGGTCGTCACAGTGGGTCTGCAGGGATTATTTCTCGAGGGTAAAAATCAATCGGCAACACTTCCCCACCTTTAGCTAGATCACTTCTAATATTGTGTTGACACACTAAGCCTTACTTCATAAGGAAATAGGTGTTAACACTCTCGTACCCCCGTAAACACTCTAAACCATCAAACCGTGACTGTTTTTCTAATAATAATCGAATCCTAATTTTATTCATTACGTATCTGGTTCCCTTCTTCTATCTTCTTCACAGACTCAATTAGATTCAACCCGAGAACAAACAAATTTATAACGACACGTTTTAAAATCAATTTAGGTCTTTTAAATGCAACAGGTAGTAGGAGTGTTCAAAATCGGATATCCGAAAATTCGGATATCCGAATTTCGAATATCCAAAAATTCGGATAGTGGATTTGGCCATCCGATATTCGAATCCGAAATTTCGGGTATCCGGTTTTCGGATATCCGAAATTTCGGATTCGGATATCGGATTATCCGAATATCCGAAGTTTATATTTAAAGCTTTCTAGCCAATACGATCTCCATTTGTATAAAGAAATTAGTTGAACGTAAAGCTTAGTAATAAGCTGTTACTGTGTGGTAAACCACTTATATAATAGTTGACTACTCGTATTGTATAGGTGTCAATAAGGGCGATGAGCAGATCATTTAAATGTATCCATCTTAAATTATACAGTAATTAATATATGTAGTGTACTTGAGATAATGACTTCCAAATGTGTATTGGTGCAAACTTATTGGCATGCCACGTTATATATAAGCTTATAACTTAACTTATGTTACTCATAACAGCTTAATATATCAGTAATATTACAATAGTTTTGTAAATCGCTAATTATTGTCGGCATTATGTATGTTGAACTCAGTATTGATTTTATGAGCATTCACGTACATATAAAAAGCAGTGATATATGTTGTATATATTGGTTAAAATGGATCAATTCCATCTACAAATTCACTATTCTACTTTAGTCTTATTATTTTAAAAATATAATTAAAAAATAAATAAAATAAACATATGTAATTTCGGATATTCGGATATCCGAATATCCGAAAATTTTGAAAAGTGGCATCCGATATCCGAATCCGAAAAATCGGATATCCGATTTTCGGATATCTAAAAATCCGGATATCCGATTTTTCGGATATTTTCGGATCGGATATTCGGATTATTTGGATTGCGGATTCGGATTCGGATATTATGAACACCCCTACAGGTAAGTCCTGGGTATAAATGTGTGGATTAACAGAGAACAACACACAAAAAAATAAAAAAAATAAGCAGAACAGCTCGCGTATGAAATTGATGAACTCCAACTTCATTTTCGATTTCTAGCCGCTTTTAGCTTATGATTATATCATGAAAAACATCTTAAATCAACTATAGAAACTTCTGAAATTATCAATTGTAACAGAAATTACCTCAAAACCTTCAATTTGATTTTTGAATGACGTTTGACTTTTTCTCATAAAAACTTTGACCTCAAAAATTAACAATCGATATGAAGAATTACGGCTTGAAAGTTTACAGAAAGTTGGAGTAGGATATTCCTAACAATCCTATGTTTAAAGAATTTTAAATTTATTTAAAATTTGAGGTTTTGATAAAAAAAGGTTTAAGAACAGGGTATTCATTCCTGCTTTCACTCATATTTCTGTGTAATTCCACTACTTTAAAGTAATTAGGCTTGATATCTGATAGTGTTGAATAATTACTCGAATCCCCTCTCACCACAACACAAGACGATTTTTATATATTGATTCTGTCGACATGAAGAATAATTTTTGAAGATATACAAACAAAATAAAAAGAAACGCGATGGAGACTGCTAACAACTGGTACGATTTCTGATTTGAGATCGATCTATTTATCAATTTAGTGGACAAATTAAACAGAAGTATAGCGACATGAAACTGAATCCATAAATAGACAAAATTTCCTGTGACATATTCGTGTATATATATATATATATATATATATATATATATATATATATATATATATATATATATATATATATATATATATATATATATATATATGGATTGTATATCTATTTATATATATCTCTTTATATAATTGCATTTATATAATTGAATCTATATATATATCTGTTTTAATAAATATATACTTGTATTAATACTAATAATAAGTACATAAATAATAATAATGATAAAATTAATAATAATGATAATAATATCCATAATTTTAATAATTAATAATTAATAACTAATAATTTAATAATAATACTAATTATATTAATAATAATAATTTTATTAATAAGAATAACAAATAAATAACATCACTGATAATAATAATTATAAGATTTATAATAATAATAATAATATTATTAATATTAATACTAATACTAAGTATAATAATATAACAATTTGTATGCGTAAAATTTTTATATTTATATCATCATATTATTAATATTGTTAAGTATTTTAATATATATAGTGAAAGTAATAATATTACTACAACAATTTTTATCATGTGATATATTATATAACAACTTTTCTTGAAATTTATTATTTATACATTTTTTATATATTATAATATATTAATAATTATTAATAGGAATCATATATGGATTAATAATAATATCATATATATATATTTATACATGTATTCATTTTAATTGTAAATTAATTATTATTATGTTACATTTTCTCTTCCAATTGATTTAGTTGTACCTCATTATTTCAACTTATTATACATTTATATTTATGTATATATATATATATATATATATATATATATATATATATATACAAAATAGTTCGTGAATCATCGGGAATAGTCAAAGGTAATTGCATACATGGAAACAGTTCAAAGTTTTTTTTAGACTCAAACTAATAGACTTTACTTATCGTGTCGAATTCATATAGAGATTCAGTTTTAAATTTGATCAGAAATTTTCGGGTCGTCACAGTACGCTTCAATTTTTTTTCTTAATTCAATTTCGAATCAATTAGCAAAATTTATAAATGCTATTGTGTTAGGAATCATCTAGTTAATTTATCTGTAAGTTTTTTTTTGTTTTCAATTTCATTGATTGATTTCGAATTCGTGAAGTCAAAGTTTTTGAAACAAAAGTCAAACAAAGTTCATTGATCGAATTCGAGTTCTATGTTATGATTCAAGTCAAATTAATGATTTCAAAAGTTTCCATGAGTGATTTAAAATCTTTTTCGTGTAGAGATCAGGACCTAAAACGAGCTAAATTTTTAAAAGTGATTTTTGTGTTTTTCTTTTTATTGGCGACGAAGAACAACATTTTTTTTTCTATTTTATATTTTTTTTGAGTCTATTAATTTATATTCACAATATTAAGTCATTTTCTGTTCCAATGATAGAAATAAAAAGTGATTATTATGGTTAATTCGATTTTAGATTGGATTGAATTGAGAAGAAGGTGAAGAACATATGAAAACAGAAAGAATGGGATTTATATAATTAAAACGGATATTAAATCAGAAAAGCAGGGTTGGAAGCATGGTTATGGGTGTTAGCGGGTGAGCGAGAGGTCTCGGGTTTGAGTCCCATCTGGAGCATTTCTTTTTGGAAAAACAATTTAGAAGGGTATACACTTTTTTTTTCATTTCCATTATTATTATTATTATTATTATTATTATTATTATTATTATTATTATTATTATTATTATTATTATTATCATATCATTGTTATTACTATCATTATTAGTTAGAATTATTATTATTATGATAATTTGTTATCACCCCTAATATTTAGAAGTATCATTATCAATAATCAAATTAAGAATATTATCATTATCGTTATTATTAGTATATGTATTATAAATACAGTTAGGATTATTATTATTATTGTTGTTACTAATATTATTACTCTTACTAGTAATATCATTAAGTAGTATTATTATTAATATTATCATTAGTAAAAAGATTGTTATTTTTATTGTTATTATTACTATTAATAATTATTATTGTTATTATTGTTATTGTTGTTATTGTTATTATTTATTATTATTATTATTAACATAAATTATGATATTATCATTATTACAAGTATTAACATTTAAAAACTATTAGTAGTATCATTACTAATAATAATATTATTAGTATTATTATTATCGTATTATTATTGCTAGTATTATTATTGCTAGTATTATTATTACGTTTCCAAGAAGATTAAACATGTTAATAATGCAAATGCATAATAAAAGATGTTATGATATAAATTATGAAATTGGATATGATTATATGAGTACATGTAAAAATTATAATTATAACTACAAACTAATGTTTTAAGAAACTATACTCATTAGTTTATAAATTAAACACGAAGATTATGATTATTATGACTATGAATATAAAAGTTTTAATAATACAGTTAAGATTACAAATGTAGAAATTTTGGATATAAATATTATTATGAAAATGATTAAAATTTTATTTAGAAGAATTATTAAAACTATTATAATTATTGTTATCATAGTTATTAGAATACAACTCAGTACCATTATCATTATTAATATCATTATTTTTATTATTTTTATTATTATTATTATTATTATTATTATTATTATTATTATTATTATTATTATTATTATTATTATTATTATTATTATTATTATTATTATCACTTTTATCATTATTATTATATAGTATCATTATTATTACTAATACTAGTATTATCATAATTATAAATTTCACAAACAAAAGATTTTTCATATAAAAATATATTTAATATATAACTTAACTATATTAATATTTTTACGTATATAATAGATTCATTTAATTAAGTAATGAAATATATAAGTTAATTATATAAAAACTATATCATTAATAATAATATGTATAATTGTTCGATTACAAGTATATGTTTTGATATATAAATGAATGATATAGGTTCGTGAATCCGAGGCCAACCCTACACTTGTTCAATGTCGTCACCTGTATTTTTACTACAAAATACAGTATTGTGAGTTTCATTTGCTCCATTTTTAAATGCTTTTACAATATATATTTTTGGAACTGAGAATACATGCGCTGCTTTTATAAATGTTTTACGAAATAGACACAAGTAATCGAAACTACATTTTATGGTTGGATTATCGAATCGAATATCACCCCTTTTAGCTTGGTTGCCTAAGAATTAGGGAACAGACACCCAAATTGACGCGAATCCTAAAGGTAGATCTACGGGCACTAACTCCCCCCATACTAGAAAATTGTATGCTTTAGTACTTCGAGTTTATATTATACAGATGGATTTCTGTTTTGGGGATATTCTATATGCATGATGTTAATGTCGGTTACCAAGTGTTCAATCCATATGAATGATTTTTAAACACTTGCGAGTGTATGATTATTGAATAAAGGAAATCTTGTGGTCTATTAAAATTATGGAAATGATCTATTATGATAAACTAATGAACTCACCAACCTTTTGGTTGACACTTTAAAGCATGTTTATTCTCAGGATTGAAAGAAATCTTCCGCTGTGCATTTGCTCAATTTAAAGATATTACTTGGAGTCATTCATGGCATATTTCAAAAGACGTTGCATTCAAGTCGATGAGTTCAGTAAAGATTATGATTAAGTAAATGACAGATTAGATCATTTATAGTTGGATATTATGAAATGGTATGCATGCCTGTCAACTTTCGATGTAATGAAAGTTTATCTTTTAAAACGAATGCAATGTTTGTAAAATGTATCATATAGAGGTCAAATACCTCGCAATGTAATCATATGTTATTGTATTCGTTCTTATGGATCAGAGCGGTGGTCTTAGCGAACCAGGTCTTACATTAGTGTGTCTAACTAGTAGTTGTTAGGATGCATTAATGAGTCTGGACTTCGACCGTGTCTGCATGTCAAAAGTTTTACTTATCATTACTAGTCGAAAATCATCTGTTTATCATCCTTAGAAAATTACCTGCTTATTATTCTTAGTCTAGACACATCTTACTGCATTGATTGCATGAATAGTGTATAGAGAAAATTCATATCTTAGCGTATCTGTTACTGTAAACTTTGCATGAAATATTTCGTAAATTCCTCCGTAATCTACGAAATCTTTTGTTCTATATATATAGATATTCTATGTAATTAGAATACCATTCAAAATGGAACTTGTCACTAGTTCAAGTTCTTCAGAACCCGACAGCTATTCCGACATGGATGTTCACCTAAGCTCCAGAAGCAGTATCACCAGAATGAATCAACCAATCAGCCATCACCAATTCATCTGATGAGTTCGTAGTCGGCTTAATCAATGGAGACGCGAAGAAGGCAATCCCTTCCATCAACCGAATTCACCTCTTGGTGAAGAACCTGAAGCGCTTACCGGCAAACCTGTCCGAAACACTATATTCACTCTCATTACCAGGATATCTCACAACGATTATATGATGTCCCAAATTCTGAACCTTACTCATCCGCTTTTTCCAACCGTCAATCATCCCGGAGTAATAACAGAAGTCAACGAGCTTCGCGCCCGAGTTGTAGCCTTAGAAAATATGATGCAAAACGTACCAGCTTCAGCAACATCACCGACACCAACATCAATACCAGTACCACCAACAACCCAAGTTTCAACATCACACGCCTCAACATCTCATTATGTACCTCGAGCATAATCATCAGTCTACCTGACGTTCTACATCATTTATCTTCGTTCGACATGACGATTATGTAATCTCTAATGTTTTAGAGATTATATATTCTAGTTCTAACGGTAAATTAAATGAGATTAATATTATATTAATTCATTAAATCCATGATTACATCTGAAGAAAATATTTATGTATATATGTTTTTTATAAAGATTGTAATTAAAATTTCTTTTGTACAAACTGTTAATGGTGAAAATATTTTAACGGGTAGGTAATACCCGAGGAATATTTAGATTTCACATTAATAAGTTACATTGTACATTCTTCGAATCTAATTCAATAGTCATTTACTATCCTATTTACATCCATAGATATACGTATCCGTTTACCGCAGAATAACCAGTTTCATTCAATTTCATATTTAGATTTTTGACCTATCAGAATCCAACAAGTGGCATAATGAAGAAAACATTGGACAAAATAAAATTTGTTAGAAACAAACAAATTAACTATGAGAAATTCTATTAAGAATCCACGCTAACAAAATTCTAGCTAACTGTTCCTAGCTAACTGTTAATTCCTTATTACATTGATTTATCGCAATTTATTTATCGCAATTTTAATTCTCACAATTTTATTTATCTTCATTTAATTTCTGTTATTTATTTTAATCACTTTAAATATCGGGACACGTATACAAGGTTTTGACATATCATATCGACGCATCTATATATATTATTTAGAATAACCATAAACACTCTATATGCAGTAATGCTCGAGTTAGCTATATAGGGTCGAGGTTGATTCTACAATAATATATATACTTTGAGTCGTGATCGAGTCTGAGACATGTATACAATAGGTCACGATACGTATTAATTAATTCGAATATAGTATATTAAACTATATATGAATTATTGAACTACCAATTGTGGACTACTAACTGTGGACTAATAACATTGGACAATTAAAAATGAATTAAAATATTGATTATAACATATGAAACTAAACACTTCTTCAAGTTTGCCACTTGATTTAATCTTAAACTTCATTTGTATCTTGACGATTACAATCTACGTTCAAACCTTTCATAATTCTTGAAAACACCTCAATCGAGAGGATGAACCAATCGCATTTCATCTACGGAAGAAAATGCATATAGTTATGCACCTGAAAACACTCGGAACTTGAGTAAACGTTTAACACGTATCTGTGCTAGCTCCTTTGGCATTGTTATTACCGAAAATAACAATGCAATTCCTTTTTCAAATTAGTCAATTTTGTCACAGCTCCAGCAAAACAACTTCAAGTTTTCATTCGAATAAGCCTTATTATAACAATTACCCCTTCATCATCGTTACCAGAGAACCGTTTACATTCCACCACATTAACAGTAACTTACCAACAACTGTGTTGATCTTTGATTTTCAGAAAAATCATTATATTCGTTGCAAACCTATCATATACTCATTTGCACCTTGTAACGAGAATTTCCATACCAATTACCGAGAATCAGCAATCAGTATTTTGAAATCTCGCAACGTTTCTACATCAACAGCTATATGTATACATATAACCTTTATCTCTTAGAATTATGATCCTCCATTCTGGAATTCTGAAAAGCACCCAGTCTTCGAATCAATACTCCAAATTTTTGAAAATGCTGAATGAAACAGCAGAAACTGTAGACAACCGTAAACGACCTTAACCGTCAGAAGTTTGATGATAAAGAATAGTATGTTGGTAAAGCTCAGAAAAAGAGAAGGTTTGGAACTGGAAACGGATTGAGCAGAACATGAAGGAGGCTGTGGACAAATCACAAAGACTAAACCTGCCTTCAAAGAATCCAAATGATTCAGTATCTGCCGAAGTCATTAACGAATACCTTGCTCCCGACTCTAAACTCTTACGGATAAATCTTCTTCATCATCCATCGATATTAGGAATTCTAAGACACCATTGTATCTTTCATTACAAATATCCTCGATATTTCAGAAGGTATTTTCATAACTATTCTTATCTGAAATCATTTATCTCTTCGCAATATTAGTGTTACATCATAAAGGAAACTGATTTAGTTTCTAAAACCTGAAAAATTTGAATTTAAAATAGGAATGTTTTTGAAGTAGTGTTGGGAACTGAAGCGTGGGTTAGTATAATATAATGACAGTTGATCAACGTGATTATATTACAGTAAGTTATGCTGAGTTTCCAATGAGACGTGATGATTCACATATCATAACGTCATCACGTGCCATGTTACATAACTCTTTCATTGAAATGTCCCGTTCATATTGATTATAAACGTTCCATATTAATTGATTTTGTCGTGAGGTTTTAACCTCTATATGAGACGTTTTTCAAAGACTGTATTCATTTTTAAAACAACCATAACCTTTATTTTATCTATAAAGGTTTAAAAAGCATTACGTAGATTATCAAATAATGATAATCTAAAATATACCATTTACACACGACCATTACATAATGATTTACAATAAGAATATATTACATCAAAAATAATTTTCTTGAATGCAGTTTTTACATAATATCATACAAGCATGGACTCCATATCTTGTCCTTATTTTAGTATGCAACAGCGGAAGCTCTTAATAATCACATGAGAATAAACATGCTTAAAATGTCAACAAAAATGTTGGTGAGTTATAGGTTTAACCTATATATTATCAAATCATAATAATAGACAACAAGATTTCATATTTCAATATACATCCCATACATAGAGATAAAATTCATTCATATGGTGAACACCTGGTAACCGACATTAACAAGATGCATATAAGAATATCCCCTATCATTCCGGGAAATCCTTCGGACATGATAAAAACAACATCGAAGTACTAAAGCATCCGGTACTTTCGATGGGGTTCGTTAGGCCCAATAGATCTATCTTTAGGATTCGTGTCAATTAGTAGATCGGTTTACTAATTCTTAGGTTACCAAGTAAAAGGGGCATATTCGGCTTCGATCATTCACCCATATAATGTAGTTTCAATTACTTGTGTCTATTTCGTAAAACATTTATAAAATTGCATGTATTCTCATCCTAAAATATTAGATTTTAAAAGTGGGACTATAACTCACTTTCACAGATTTTTACTTCGTCGGGAAGTAAGACTTGGCCACTAGTCGATTCACGAACCTATAACAAATATGTACATATATATCAAACTATGTTCAAAATATATTTACAACACTTTTAATACATATTGATGTTTTAAGTTTATTAAGTCAGCTGTCCTCGTTAGTAACCTACACTTATTTGTCCATAGTTAAATGTTCATAAATAAATTGATATATATTATCTTGAATCAATCCACGACCCAGTGTATACATGTCTCAGGCTAGATCACAACTCAAAGTATATATATTTTTGAAATCAACCTCAACCCTGTATAGCTAACTCCAACATTACTGCATATAGAGTGTCTATGGTTGTTCCAAATAATATATATAGATGGGTCGATATGATATGTCAAAATATTTGCATACGTGTCTATGGTATCCCAAGATTATGTAATATATTAGAATACATTTATAATACAATATAAGTTAGCTAGGATATGATTTGTATAGAATTGTTACAATATTTCCCGTAGCTACAAGAATCAAAAAATATCCAATCTTGCTTTACCCATAACTTCTTCGTTTTAAATCCGTTTTGAGTTAATCAAATTGCTATGGTTTCAAATTGAAATCTATTTTATGAATATAAACAGAAAAGTATAGGTTTATAGTCAGAAATATAAGTTACAAGTTGTTTTTGTAAGAGGTAGTCATTTCAGTCGAAAGAACGACGTCTTGATGACCATTTTGAAAAACATACTTCCACTTTGAGTTTAACCATGATTTTTGGATATAGTTTCATGTTCATAAGAAAAATCATTTTCCCAGAAGAACAACTTTTAAATCAAAGTTTATCATAGTTTTTAATTATCAAACCCAAAACAGCCCGCGGTGTTACTACGCAGGCGTATGTCCGGTTTTACGGTGTTTTTCGTGTTTCCAGGTTTTAAATTATTAAGTTAGAATATCATATAGATATAGAACATGTGTTTAGTTGATTTTAAAAGTCAATTTAGAAGGATTAACTTTTGTTTGCAAACAAGTTTAGAATTAACTAAACTATGTTCTAGTGATTTCAAGTTTAAACCTTCGAATAAGGTAGTTATATATATATGAATTGAATGATGTTATGAACATCATTACTACCTCAAGTTTTATAGATAAACCTACTGGAAATGAGAAAAATAGATCTAGCTTCAAAGGATCTTTGGATGGCTTGAAACTTCTTGAAGCAGAATTATGACACGAAAATAAGTTCAAGTAAGATTTCCACTCGAAATAAGGTTGTTATAATTATAGAAATTGAATCAAAGTTTGAATATGAGTATTACCTTGTATTAGAAAGATATATTACTATAAATAAGAAAGATTTCTTGAGGTTGGATGATCATTTACAAGATTGGAAGTAAGCTAGCAAATTTAGAAGTATTCTTGATTTTATGAAACTAGAACTTATAGAATTTATGAAGAACACTTAGAACTTGAAGATAGAACTTGAGAGAGATTAATTAGATGAATAAAATTGAAGAATGAAAGTGTTTGTAGGTGTTTTTGGTCGTTGGTATATGGATTAGATATAAAGGATGTGTAATTTTGTTTACATGTAAATAAGTCATGAATGATTACTAATATTTTTGTAATTTTATGAGATATTTCATGCTAGTTTCCAAATGATGGTTCCTACATATGTTAGGTGACTCACATGTGCTGCAAAGAGCTAATCATTGGAGTGTATATACCAATAGTACATACATCTAAAAGATGTGTATTGTACGAGTAAGAATACAGGTGCATACGAGTAGAATTGTTGATGAAACTGAACGAGGATTTAATTGTAAGCATTTTTGTTAAGTAGAAGTATTTTGATAAGTGTCTTGAAGTCTTTCAAAAGTGTATGAATACATATTAAAACACTACATGTATATACATTTTAACTGAGTCGTTAAGTCATCGTTAGTCGTTACATGTAAATGTTGATTTGAAACCTTTAAGTTAACGGTCTTGTTAAATGTTTGTAACCTATTGTTTATTATATCTAAAGAGATGTTAAATTATTACATTATCATGATATTATGATATATTAATATATCTTAGTATGATATATATACAGTTAAATGTTGTTACAACGATAATCGTTACATATATGTCTCGTTTCAAAATCATTAAGTTAGTAGTCTTGTTTTTACATATGTAGTTCATTGTTAATACACTTAATGACATGTTTACTTATCATTTATCATGATTAAACATAGTATATCAATATCTTAATATGATTCATATGTATTTAGTAAGACGTTGTTATAACGATAATCGTTATATATATCATTTCGAGTTTCTTAATTCAATAAACTCAATTTTATGTATATAACACATTGTTAAAATACCTAATGAGATACTTACTTATCATAATATCATGTTAACTATATATATAATTATATATATGTCATCATATAGTTTTTACAAGTTTTAATGTTCGTGAATCACCGGTCAACTTGGGTGGTCAATTGTCTATATGAAACCTATTTCAATTAATCAAGTCTTAACAAGTTTGATTGCTTAACATGTTGGAAACACTTAATCATGTAAATAAAATTTCATTTAATATATATAAACATGGAAAAGTTCGGGTCACTACAGTACCTACCCGTTAAATAAATTTCGTCCCGAAATTTTAAGCAGTTGGAGGTGTTGACGTATCTTCTGGAAATAAGTGCGGGTATTTCTTCTTCATCTGATCTTCTCGTTCCCAGGTGAACTTGGGTCCTCTATGAGCATTCCATCGAACTTTAACAATTGGTATCTTATTTTGCTTAAGTCTTTTAACCTCACGATCCATTATTTCGATGGGTTCTTCGACGAATTGAAGTTTTTCGTTGATTTGGATATCGTCTAACGGATAGTGAGATCTTCTTTAGCAAAACATTTCTTCAAATTTGAGACGTGGAAAGTGTTATGTACAGCCGCGAGTTGTTGTGGTAATTCAAGTCGGTTAGCTACGGGTCCGACACGATCAATAATCTTGAATGGTCCTATATACCTTGGATTTAATTTCCCTCATTTACCAAATCGAACAACGCCTTTCTAAGGTGCAACCTTAAGCATGACCATCTCTCTAATTTCAAATTCTATATCTTTTCTTTTAATGTCGGCGTAGCTCTTTGTCTACTTTGGGCGGTTTTTAACCGTTGTTGAATTTGGATGATCTTCTCGGTAGTTTCTTGTATTATCTTCGGACCCGTAATCTGTCTATCCCCCACTTCCTCCAAAAAATCGAAGACCTGCACTTTCTACCATAAAGTGCTTCAAACGGCACCATCTCAATGCTTGAATGGTAGCTATTTTTGTAGAAAAATTCTGCTAACGGTAAATGTCGATCCCAACTGTTTCCGAAATCAATAACACATGCTCGTAGAATGTCTTCAAGCGTTTGTATCGTCCTTTCACTCTGCCCATCAGTTTGTGGATGATAGGCAGTACTCATGTCTAGACGAGTTCCTAATGCTTGCTGTAATGTCTGCCAGAATCTTGAAATAAATCTGCCATCCCTATCAGAGATAATAGAGATTGGTATTCCATGTCTGGAGACCACTTCCTTCAAATACAGTCATGCTAACTTCTCCTTCTTGTCATCTTCTCTTATTGGCAGGAAGTGTGCTGATTTGGTGAGACGATCAACTATTACCCAAATAGTATCAAAACCACTTGCAGTCCTTGGCAATTTAGTGATGAAATCCATGGTAATGTTTTCCCATTTCCATTCCGGGATTTCGGGATGTTGAAGTAGCCCTGATGGTTTCTGATGCTCTTCTTTGACCTTAGAACACGTCAAACATTCCCCTACGTATTTAGAAACATTCCCCTACGTATTTAGCAACATCGGCTTTCATACCTGGCCACCAAAAATGTTTCTTGAGATCCTTGTACATCTTCCCCGTTCAAGGATGTATTGAGTATCTGGTTTTATGAGCTTCTCTAAGTACCATTTCTCTCATATCTCTAAATTTTGGTACCCAAATTCTTTCAGCCCTATACCGGGTTCCGTCTTCCCGAATATTAAGATGCTTCTCCGATCCTTTGGGTATTTCATCCTTTAAGTTTCTCTATTTTAAAACTTCTTGTTTTGCCTCCTTTATTTGAGTAGTAAGGTTAGTGTGAATCATTATATTCATAGATTTTACACGAATGGGTTCCCTGTCCTTTCTGCTCAAGGTGTCGGCTACCACATTTGCCTTCCCTGGGTGGTAACGAATTTCAAAGTCATAATCATTCAACAATTCAATCCACCTACGCTGCCTCATATTCAGTTGTTTCTGATTAAATATGTGTTGAAGACTTTTGTGGTCAGTATATATAATACTTTTGACCCCATATAAGTAGTGCCTCCAAGTCTTTAATGCAAAAACAACTGCGCCTAATTCCAAATCATGCGTCGTATAATTCTGTTCGTGAATCTTCAATTGTCTAGACGCATAAGCAATTACTTTCGTTCATTGCATTAATACACAACCGAGACCTTGCTTTGAGGCATCACAATATATCACAAAATCATCATTCCCTTTAGGTAATGACAATATAGGTGCCGTAGTTAACTTTTTCTTTAACAATTGAAACGCTTTCTCTTGTTCATCTTTCCATTCAAATTTCTTCCTTTTATGTGTTAATGCAGTCAATGGTTTTGCAATTCTGGAAAAGTCTTGGATGAACCTTCTGTAGTAACCAGCTAGTCCTAAAAACTGGCGTATGTGTTTCGGAGTTTTCGGGGTTTCCCACTTTTCAACGGTTTCGATCTTTGCTGGATCCACCTGAATACCTTCTTTGTTCACTATGTGACCGAAGAATTGAACTTCTTCCAACCAAAATGCACACTTTGAAAACTTAGCGTACAGTTTTTCTTTTCTCAGCAACTCTAGCACGTTTCTCAAATGTTCTTTGTGCTCTTGATCATTCTTCGAGTAAATAAGTATGCCATCGATGAAAACAATGACAAACTTGTCAAGATATGGCCAACACACTCGGTTCATGAGGTCCATGAACACAGCTGGTGCGTTAGTCAATCCAAACGGCATAACCATAAACTCGTAATGACCGTAACGCATCCTAAAAGCGGTCTTTGGAATATCATCCTCCTTCACCTGCATTTGATGATATCCAGAACGTAAATCGATCTTCGAATAACAGACGAGCCTTGTAGTTGATCAAATAAGTCGTCGATTCTTGGTAGTGGATAGCGGTTCTTGATGGTAAGTTTATTCAACTCTCGGTAGTCGATACACAACCTGAATGTACCATCTTTCTCCTTGACAAACAAAACAGGAGCTCTCCATGGTGATGTGCTTAGTCGAATGAAACCACGCTCTAAAAGTTCCTGTAACTGACTTTGTAATTCTTTCATTTCGCTGGGTGTGACTCTGTATGGAGCACGAGCTATTGGTGCAGCTCCTGGTACAAGGCCTATTTGAAATTTAACGAATCGATGTGGGGGTAATCCCGGTAATACTTTCGGAAATACATCGGGAAATTCTTTTGCGACGGAAAATCACTGATGTTCTTTTCTTCAGGTTTAACTTCCTCGATGTGTGCTAGAATGACGTAACAACCTTTTGTTATTAGTTTTTACGCCTTCAAACTACTAATAAGATTTAATTTCGCGTTGTTCTTTTCTCCGTACATCATTAAAGGTTTTTATTTTTCACGCATAATGCGAATCGCATTTTTGTAACAAACGACCTCTGCTCTTACCTTCTTTAACCAGTCCATGCCAATTATTACATCAAAACTCCCTAACTCGACTGGTATTAAATCAATCTTAAACGTTTCATCACCCAGTTTAATTTCTCTATCCAAACATATATTATATGCTGAAATTAATTAACCATTTGCTAATTTGAGTAAAAATTTATTATCCAAAGGCGTCAATAGGCAACTCAATTTAGCACAAAATTCTCTACTCATATAGCTTCTATCCGTACCCGAATCAAATAAAACATAAGCAGATTTATCGTCAATAAGAAACGTACCCGTAAAAAGCTCCGGGTCTTCCTGTGCTTCTGCCGCATTAATATTGAAAACTCTTCCACGGCCCTGCCCATTAGTATTCCCCTGATTCGGGAAATTTCTAATAATGTGGCCCGGTTTTCCACATTTATAACAAACAGCATTGGTATTACTTGCTCCGACACTATTCGTTTCGGCATTAGTTGTTCCGACATTATTCGTTCCTTTAGTTCTGTTAAACTTTGGTCCGTAGACCTCACACTTTGTCGCTCTATGACCATTTCTTTTACACCTGTTGCAAAATGCCATGCAAAACCCCTGATGATTTTCTTCACACCTATGACATGGCTATTTTTGGTTTTTGTTGCCGTTGTTGTTATTGAGGTTGTTGTTGGGGTTGTTATTGTTGTTGAAACAGTTGTTGTAGTTGTTGTTGTTGTTGGGATGTTTGTTGTAGTTATTGTTAGGATTGCGGATATTGTTGCGATTGTTGTTGCGGTTGTTGGGATAGTTGTTGCGATTGTGGTTGTAATTGTTGTTGTTGTTGTACTGGTGACTCTTGTCACCATTTTCCTCCCACTTCCTCTTGAGTTGTTTCGTGTTGGCTTCTTCAGCCGCCTGCTCTTTAATTCTTCCCTCAATCTGATTTATGAGTTTATGAGCCATTCGACTTGCCTTCTATATAGAAGCGGGCTCGTGTGAACTCACATCTTCTTGAATCCTTACTGGTAACCCTTTTACAAATGCGTCGATCTTCTCTTCTTCATCTTCGAATGCTCCCGGACACAATAGGCACAACTCTTTGAATCATCATTCATATGTGGTAACGTCAAACCCTTGTGTCCGTAACTCTCTAAGTTCTGCCTTGAGTTTATTGACTTCGTTTCTAGGACAGTACTGCTCGTTCATGAATTGCTTGAATGCCGACCACGGTAGTGTAAGCAGTATTTTATCCTACCTGTTCAAGATAGGTGTTCCACCACGTTAACGCAGTACCTGTGAAGGTATGCGTAGCGTACTTAACTTTGTCCTCTTCAGTACACTTACTTATGGCAAACACCGATTCGACTTTCTCGGTCCACCGTTTCAATCCAATTGGTCCTTCGGTTCCATCAAATTCCAAAGTGTTGCAGGCAGTGTATTCTTAGCATCCTACACGATTTCTTGCGCCGTTAGCTGCATTGCTAGAGTCAGAGTTATTGTTGGTATGCAGGGCAGCCTGTACTGCGGCTATGTTTGCAGCAAGAAAGGTACGAAATTCCTCTTCGCTCATATTCATGGTGTGTCGAGTAGTCGGTGCCATTTCCATCAAAATAGCCAACTGAATCGAGTTAATCATACAGAATATTATGAGTAGTCAATAGTATTTCGTAGCATAATATGAACTCATTTATAAAAGCTTTTTCTTCATATTAGCGTTTTATAAGTTTAAATTCGAGTACTACCTACCCGTTAAGTTCATACTTAGTAGCTAATATACAATTCAACTACTACAATTCCATATGAAAAACTGATTATAATAATATATCACATACAAATATTCTTCAAACTTACAACTTCGCTATATTACATATAACATGAAATATAGTACACTTTGATACATGACAGTTTTTGAAGATAAACCTAGTTAATACGCAAGTTGTTCAGTAAAGGAAATAAAGACACGTAGTTTATAAGTCCAGAAACAAGTCATGCATTCTGGTTTTACTAAGACGACTTCCCATCCTTGGTCTTGTGGAAAATAACCGTGATGACCATTGGCTAGGCAGCATGTTGTAATGTCGTCAAAAGGCAAGGGTTTCGTAATGTCCAAGCCCCGTAATAATCTAAAAACCTTGTTTCTCACCCCAACTACTAAATCCGTCACTTGTGGGAAGGTTTTATTTAAAAGTTGCAATCTGATGTTCTTTTTCTCACTTTGTTAAGAAGCGAACATCACTAACCCGTAAGCATAACATGCTTCTTTATGTTACATGTTAGAAGCTCTTTCTAATTCACAAAATCCTATGTTGGGATATGTTGAGTCAAAATAGGTTCTTAACCCGTAGCGTAAAATTGCATTTGGGTTCCCCGCATTTAATGCTTTAAAGAAAACACGGCGTAACTTACGGTCTCCCCAATGTGATATACCCCACCTATCAAAGGAAAGCCTTTTATAAACTAAGGCATTTCTGGAAAGTCTTTCAAATTTTTGACAAGTTAATTTCGCCATAACTAAATGTGCTGATGAATTCTGACCGACTCTAGACAAGATTTCCTCAATCATATCCTCTGGTAGGTCTTCTAAAATATTCGGTTGTCTACCCTTAACGTCCATTTTGTTTTTATACTGTAAAATAGACAAGGATTAGATTTGTAAAAGATAATTAACAACAATACAAGCAATTTTCACATAGAACATAAAAGTTCAAGCACACTACAATACATATAATACACAACATGATTACAACCCTCTAATCTGAATCACTGGTTTCTTCTTCTTCGAACTTGGTTCGTTTTCCTAATTTTCTTGTAATATATGGTGTTGCTCTAATTCGAGCCGTCATTTTTCATAATGGTTTAGAAAAACCTGGTGGTTTAGAGGTTCCCGGGTCATTGTTACATTTTAGGAAATATGGATGTTGCCGATACATATAAAGTTCATTGGGGTTGGAATCGGGTTTCTCTATTTTTATACCTTTTCCCTTATTATTTTCTTTCGCTTTATTAAATTGGGTCGAGGTAATTTTTATAACATCATCGGAATCCTCATCGGGATCCGATTCATCAGAAAATTGGTAATCTTCCTAATATTTTGCTTTCTCGACGGAAACATCATTGACCATTATTAACTTTGGTCGGTTGGTTGAGGATTTTCTTTTATTTAATCGATTTACTATAAGTATCAATATTTCTTCCACCGGAACCTCTTCTTCTTCCGGTTCCTCCTCTTCTAGTTCCTCTTCTTCCGGTTCCTCTTCTTCCGGTTCCTCCTCTTCCGGTTCCTCTTCGGGAATTTGTGAATCTTCCCAAAATATATTCGACTCTTCATTATTATTAGGTGAATCAATGGGATTTGTACTAGATGTAGACATCAATCACACAATATCAAACACGTTAAGAGATTAATATATCACATAATATTTACATGTTAATAATATATAGTTTCCAACAAAAAAATGTTAAGCAATCGTTTTTGAAGAAAAACACGGTCGAAGTCCAGACTCACTAATGCATCCTAACAAACTCGGTAAGACACACTAATGTAATTTTCTGGTTCTCTAAGACCAACGCTCGGATACCAACTGAAATGTCCCGTTCATATTGATTATAAACGTTCCATATTAATTGATTTCGTCGTGAGATTTTGACCTCTATATGAGACGTTTTTCAAAGACTGCATTCATTTTTAAAACAACCATAACCTTTATTTTATCGATAAAGGTTTAAAAAGCATTACGTAGATTATCAAATAATGTTAATCTAAAATATACCGTTTGCACACGACCATTACATAATGGTTTACAATAAGAATATATTACATCAAAAATAAGTTTCTTGAATGCAGTTTTTACATAATATCATACAAGCATGGACTCCAAATCTTGTCCTTATTTTAGTATGCAACAGCGGAAGCTCTTAATAATCACCTGAGAATAAACATGTTTAAAACGTCAACAAAAATGTTGGTGACTTATAGGTTTAACCTATATATTATCAAATCATAATAATAGACCACAAGATTTCATATTTCAATATACATCCCATACATAGAGATAAAATTCATTCATATGTTGAACACCTGGTAACCGACATTAACAAGATGCATATAAGAATATCCCCTTTTATTCCGGGAAATCCTTCAGACATGATAAAAACAACATCGAAGTACTAAAGCATCTGGTACTTTGGATGGGGTTCGTTAGGCCCAATAGACCTATCTTTAGGATTCGCGTCAATTAGTAGATTGGTTTACTAATTCTTAGGTTAAAAAATCAAAAGGGGCATATTCGACTTCGATCATTCACCCATATAATGTAGTTTCAATTACTTGTGTCTATTTCAAAAAATATTTATAAAACTGCATGTATTCTCATCCCAAAATATTAGATTTTAAAAGTGGGACTATAACTCACTTTCATAGATTTTTACTTCGTCGGGAAGTAAGACTTGGCCATTGGTCGATTCATGAACCTATAACAAATATGTACATATATATCAAAGTATGTTCAAAATATATTTACAACACTTTTAATATATATTGATGTTTTAAGTTTATTAAGTCAGCTGTCCTCGTTAGTAACCTACAACTATTAGTCCATAGTTAAATGTTCATAAATAAATTGATATATATTATCTTGAATCAATCCACGACCCAGTGTATACACGTCTCAGGCTAGATCACAACTCAAAGTATATATATTTTTGGAATCAACCTCAACCCTGTATAGCTAACTCCAACATTACTGCATATAGAGTGTCTATGGTTGTTCCAAATAATATATATAGATGGGTCGATATGATATGTCAAAACATTTGCATACGTGCCTATGGTATCCCAAGATTATGTAATATATTAGAATACATGTATAATACAATATAAGTTAGCTAGGATATGATTTGTATAGAATTGTTACAATATTTACCGTTGCTACAACAATCAAAAAATATCCAATCTTGCTTTACCCATAACTTCTTCGTTTTAAATCCGTTTTAAGTGAATAAAATTGCTATGGTTTCATATTGAAATCTATTTTATGAATATAAATAGAAAAGTATAGGTTTATAGTAAAAAATATAAGTTACAAGTTGTTTTTGTAAGAGGTAGTCATTTCAGTCGAAAGAACGACGTCTTGATGACCATTTTGAAAAACATACTTCCACTTTGAGTTTAACCATGATTTTTGGATATACTTTCATGTTCATAAGAAAAATCATTTTCCCATAAGAACAACTTTTAAATCAAAGTTTATCATAGTTTTTAATTATCAAACCCAAAACAGCCCGCGGTGTTACTACGGCGGCGTATGTTCGGTTTTACGATGTTTTTCGTGTTTCCAGGTTTTAAATCATTAAGTTAGAATATCATATAGATATAGAACATGTGTTTAGTTGATTTTAAAAGTCAAGTTAGAAGGATTAACTTTTGTTTGCGAACAAGTTTAGAATTAACTAAACTATGTTCTAGTGATTTCAAGTTTAAACCTTCGAATAAGGTAGTTTTATATATATGAATTGAATGATGTTATGAATATCATTACTATCTCAGGTTTTGTGGATAAACCTACTGTAAATGAGAAAAATAGATCTAGCTTCAAAGGATATTTGGATAGCTTGAAAGTTCTTGAAGCAGAATCATGACACGAAAACAAGTTCAAGTAAGATTTCCACTCGAAATAAGGTTGTTATAGTTATAGAAATTGAATCAAAGTTTGAATATGAGTATTACCTTGTATTAGAAAGATATCTTACTGTAAATAAGAAAGATTTCTTAAGGTTGGATGATCACTTTACAAGATTGGAAGTAAGCAAGGAAACTTGGAAGTATTCTTGATTTTATGAAACTAGAACTTATAGAATTTATGAAGAACACTTAGAACTTGAAGATAGAACTTGAGAGAGATCAATTAGATGAAGAAAATTGAAGAATGAAAGTGTTTATAGGTGTTTTTGGTCGTTGGTATATGGATTAGATATAAAGGATGTGTAATTTTATTTACATGTAAATAAGTCATGAATGATTACTAATATTTTTGGAGTGTATATACCAATAGTACATACATCTAAAAGCTGTGTATTGTACGAGTACGAATACGGGTGCATACGAGTAGAATTATTGATGAAACTGAATGAGGATGTAATTGTAAGCATTTTTGTTAAGTAGAAGTACTTTGATAAGTGTCTTGATGTCATAACCCGTCCTTAACCATAAGAACGAGTTAGATAACGTATGATTTCATTGCGAGGTATTGACCTCTATATGCGACATTTTTAAAAGAACAACTGCATTTATTTTACATTACAAACCATAACTCTTATTTTAATACAAGCTTTAGACAATAAAAAGATGATTATCGTTTAGCGATAATCTTAGACTTACAAACTTTACATGTGATGATAACAATACGATTTCCAACATATTTTACATTACAAATCCTCCGATATGCAGTTTTATTTTTGACACAAATATGCATACTCAAGATCTTGCTTAAATTCAACATGTTGCAGCGGAAGCTTTTAGTTATCACCTGAGAATAGACATGTTTAAAACGTCAACATAAAGTTGGTGAGATATAGGTTTAATGCCGGCAGCGGTATAAATATAGACCACAAGATTTCATATGTAAACATTTTAATAAAAATATTCTAAGTGGTTGAGCACTTGGTAACCATACTTAACATTTAATAACGTCGCATATTCCCTTTATTATGAAATCTTACTACACCGTACCAAGTGTAGTCATGAAACGAAGTACTGTGTAACCGTTGAATACTGGTCGTCCAGTCCGGTTGGGGTTGTCAGGCCCGATAGATCTATCAACAGGATTCGCGTTTACAATACCGCTGTAAATAATAGTTACCAAGCTACAGGGAAGTATGCCAGTGGTACAACTCAACGTAGAATATATTTTTCAGTTACTTGTGTCCATAACGTAAAACATAAAATACATGTATTCTCATCCCGAAATACTTAGAGTTTAAAAGTGGGACTATATACTCACTTTTGCCTTGAAGATATATATATTTTGACTTGGTCTCCGATTGATATTACGAACCTATCCATATATAATTTATCAATATATTTTCATTTTAAACAATCGTCACATATATATACTTATTATACTTTTAATACTTTTAATAATTTCTTAGTCCGTAGTTAGCAGTCCGATGTTAGTAATTCAATTTTAATGGTTCATATTTAGGTGTTTAATAAATAAATAAAACCCCCATCGAAATAAATAAAACCCCATCGTATTTGTATTGGTCGGGATTAATCTTGACCCACGGTACCGGTGTTGTCAAATGACGTGTTGCGTACATAAAGTACCGGTGTTGTCAAATGACGTGTTGCGCACAATCATGGGATCTTATGATTAATCTTCTCGTATTGTTTACGGGTGGTCCTGAAATATATAAAATTAAATTATGAGTACATATATATAAAATATCATGTTATTTTAGAAAGATGTGATTCATTTAATTTTTCTCCAATTATTTTCGTGGCTAAACTAGTTTTGGATATCCGATCTTGTTTTGGTCATAGTTTCTTCGTTACAACTCCGTTTTCGTTGGTTCAACTTGCCACTTCCTTGGATCGAGTTCTTCTTTAAGACTATGAACCGTAAATACCTTAGTTTGTATTCGAAATCACAGGTCATAGGTCAAACTTTGGTGAAACTTATGAAGTTAATCATTTTCCCTTATGTAAACAACATTAAATGATTATTTTTCTAAAAATACTTATACTTTGAGTTAAATCATGAAATTTTTATGTGTTATCATATTCATAGTAAATATCATTTTTCCAGAAAATAAACCTCCAATTCAAGGTTCAAAATAGTTTTTAATTATCCAACCCAAAACAGCCCCCGGTTGCACTCCGACGTCGTAAAAACAGTTTTTAAGGTGTTCTTTGAAAAACCAAGTTATACCTTGTTAAATTAGAATATATTTATAATATATTACAGGTCTTGAAGTATTTTAAAAGTTAAGTTAGAAGGATCTATTTAGTTTGCAAACAAGTTTGAAATCATTCAAACTATGTTCTTGTTGTTAAAATTGTATACCATAAAATAAGATAGCTATATATATATATGAATCGAATAAGGTTATGAACAAAGTTACTACCTCAAGTTACTTGGACAAGATTGCTGTAAAAGAGGAGTAAAAACCTAGAACCAAAAGAGTGGTGGAGTTGAATGAAAGATTGGAAGTAAACTTGTGTTTTTGGAAGGATTCTTGAAGTGTTTTTGTAAGGGTTTTCTTATGGTGTTTAAGTGATGTTCTTGAAGCTAGATTTTCATGGTGATAGGCTGAGATGGTTAAGGTGTTTAAGGGTTATGAAAGAGTGTGTGTTTAACTAAGAAATGATGTAGAAATTTGAATCAAAATGAAGTGCCCATGAAGCTTATAAAAAACGTGGAACTAAGGTGTTCATGACAAGATTTTAGTTTGTTATCTTATGTAATTAGTCAATAAGCTTCCAAATTCCAATTACCTTATACCTAGGGCATGAACAAGGGCTGGTTGGTGGTGATTTGATGTGTATATATCAATAGTAAATACGTATAGAAGCTAGGTATGATACGAGTACATATACCGTAGATATACGTATAGAAATCTTGTGAAAAATGGAATGAGGATTCAAATATAGCTATCTTTTGTGAATATACTTATATGGTTTTATGTATTTAAGTCCTTAAAAAGTGATTAAATACATTATATATACGATATATGTATAAACATTATAGGTCATAAGTATTTATGTCAAATGACGTTACGTATGGTTATCGTTTTGAAAACTTAAGTTAGTAGTTTCAAAATATACTTATAACTTATTGTTATTAATACAAAATGAGGTATTAAAACATCCTTAGATCATGTTAAATATGTATATATACATATATATACACAAACGTATAATTATCATATGTTATATAGTTCGTGATATCATCGGTCAAACTAGACGGTCAAACGTTGTGTAAAACTCTTTTTAAAAATATAAATCTCAACAATTTGGATTGCTTATCATGTTGGTAAGGTTTAATTTATGTAAATATTAATCTTATAAGTATAGAACGATCGAAAAAGTGCGGGTCATTACAGTACCTACCCGTTAAATAAATTTCGTCCCGAAATTTTAAAATTGTACCTATTTTGCGTCATCGAGAAACAAGTGTGGATACTTTTGTTTCATCTGATCCTCTCGTTCCCAAGTAAACTCAGGACCTCTTCGAGCATTCCAACAAACCTTAACGATCGATATGTTGCTCTGCTTGAGCTGTTTAACTTCACGGTCCATGATTTCGATTGGTTCTTCGATGAATTGTAGTTTCTCGTCGACATGGATTTCTTCAAGAGAAATGGTGAGGTCTTCCTTTGCAAGACACTTTTTAAGGTTTGACACGTGAAAGGTATTATGTACTCCGGCGAGTTGTTGCGGTAACTCGAGTCGATAAGCTACCGGTCCAATGCGTTCGATGATCTTGAACGGGCCTACGTACCTTGGGTTCAGTTTACCCCTTTTGCCGAAACGTATTACACCTTTCCATGGTGACACCTTTAACATAACCATGTCACCGATCTGAAACTCTAATGGTTTCCTTCGAACATCGGCGTAGCTCTTTTGGCGACTACGGGCTGTTTTCAATCTCTCCTTGATTTGTACTATCTTCTCAGTCGTATCGTGTATGATCTCGGGACCAGTTAATTGTCGATCTCCTACTTCATTCCAACAAATAGGAGATCTACACTTCCTTCCGTACAATGCTTCGAATGGCGCAGCTTTAATGCTCGCATGATAACTATTATTATATGAGAATTCTGCTAACGGTAAATACTTATCCCATCCGTTTCCAAAATCGATCACACATGCCCTGAGCATGTCTTCAAGAGTCTGAATTGTTCTTTCACTCTGCCCGTCAGTTTGCGGATGATATGCGGTGCTCATATCCAAACGAGTTCCTAGGGCCTCTTGTAGCGATTGCCAGAACTTTGATGTAAATCTACTATCACGATCGGATATAATGGAAATAGGTATTCCATGCCTTGAAACAATTTCCTTTATATACAATCGTAATAATTTCTCCATTCTATCCGTTTCCTTTATAGGCAAGAAATGTGCAGATTTGGTAAGACGATCAACAATTACCCAAATGGTGTCGTATCCCCAGGAAGTCTTTGGTAACTTCGTGATGAAATCCATGGTAATACCATCCCATGTTGAAGTAACCCTGACGGCTTCTGGTGTTCTGCTTTGACTTTGGAACAAGTTAAACACTCCCCAACATATGTTGCAACGTCTGTCTTTAAATTAGGCCACCAATAATGAGTCTTAAGATCTTGATACATCTTTCCAACTCCAGGATGTATCGAGTATCTTGTCTTATGTGCCTCGTTCAATATCAACTTCCTTAATCCACCCAACTTCGGTACCCAAATACGATTTGCAAAATATCGAATTCCATCTTCCCGTATAACGAGTTGCTTCTCATACTTCTTCATTATTTCATTTCCTATGTTTTCTTTAGTAAGTGCTTCTCGTTGAACTTCTTTGATTTGTGAGTTGAGATTCATGCGAATTTTTATATTCATCGCTCGTACTCGAATTGGTTCTCGTTCTTTTCTGCTTAGAGCATCGGCCACCACATTCGCTTTCCCGGGATGATAACGAATTTCACAATCATAGTCATTTATTAACTCTACCCACCTACGTTGCCTCATGTTCAGCTGTTTCTGATCAAAAATATGTTGAAGGCTTTTATGATCAGTAAACACAGTGCATTTAACCCCATACAAGTAGTGTCTCCATATCTTCAATGCAAACACAACTGCTCCCAGTTCTAGATCATGCGTCGTATAATTCCGCTCGTAAATCTTCAATTGTCGGGATGCGTATGCAATAACTTTCTTTCGTTGCATAAGAACACAACCAAAACCTTGTCGCGAAGCGTCACAATATATTTCAAAATCATCGTTCCCTTCAGGTAACGATAAAATAGGCGCCGTAGTTAACTTCTTCTTCAGTTATTGAAATGCGTTCTCCTGCTCCGAGGTCCATTCGTATTTCTTCCCTTTTTGCGTTAATGTGTCAACGGCTTAGCTATTCGGGAAAAATCTTGAATAAACCTTCTATAATAACCGGCTAAACCCAAAAATTGGCGTATCTGCGTTGGTGTCTTAGGAGTCTCCCATTTTTCAACGGCTTCAATTTTTGCTGGATCAACCTGAATTCCTTTGCTACTAACAACGTGGCCAAGAAATTGCACTTCTTTCAACCAGAAAGCACATTTAGAAAATTTAGCATATAGCTGTTCTTTTCTCAACAACTCTAATATCAACCTTAAATGCTACTCATGCTCTTGCTCATTCTTGGAATAGATAAGAATATCATCAATAAAAATGATAACAAACTTATCTAAATAAGGACTACAAACTCGATTCATGAGGTCCATGAATACAGCTGGCGCATTCGTCAATCCAAACGGCATGACCAAAAATTCGTAATGACCGTAACGTGTCCGAAAAGTAGTTTTCGGTATATCTTCTTCTTTGACGCGTAATTGATGATAGCCCGATCTTAGGTCAATTTTCGAGTACACACATGATCCTTGGAGTTGATCAAATAAGTCGTCAATTCTCGGTAGTGGATACCGATTTTTCATAGTTAACTTATTTAATTCACGATAATCTATACACATCCTAAAAGATCCATCTTTCTTTTTAACAAATAGAATCGGAGCTCCCCACGGTGAAGTACTTGGTCGTATGAATCCACGATCCAGTAATTCTTTTAACTGACTCTGAAGTTCTTGTAACTCGGACGGTGCAAGTCTATATGGAGCACGAGCCACTGGTGCAGCACCTGGTACTAAATCTATTTGAAATTCTACAGATCTAAATGGAGGTAATCCCGGCAACTCTTCCGGAAAAACTTCAGGAAAATCTCTTGCCACAGGCACGTCGTTGATGCTCTTCACTTTTTCTTTCTTTTCGACTTTATTAACATGTGCTAGAATAGCATAACATCCCTTTTCTAAACACTTCTTGGCCTTCAAACAACTAATGAGTTTTAACTTTGAGTTACCCTTCTCTCCATAAATCATCACCGGCATTTTATTCTTACAAGGAATGCGAATTGCCTTCTTGGCACACACAACTTCAGCTCCTACTTTGGACATCCAGTCCATGCCGACTATTACATCAAAACTTCCTAATTCTACGGGTATCAAGTCAATTTTAAACGTTTCTCCGGCTAAATTTATTTCACAATCACAACAAATTTTATCGGCTTTAATTAGTTTACCATTAGCTAACTCAATCATGTACTTAGCATCTAGAGGTAATGATGAACAATTCAATTTAGTGTAAAAATTTCTACACACGTAACTTCTATCGGCACCAGTATCAAATATAATAGATGCTGATAAGTTATTAATGGTAAACGTACCCGTAACAAGCTCCGGGTCTTCACGTGCCTCTCTAGCATTAATAATAAATGCTCTCCCACGTGCAGGTCCGATATTCTTCTCTGGATTCGGGCACTGGCTCTTATAATGACCCTGTTTCCCACACCCATAACAAGTAACAGTGCCCAAGGCAGTTCTATTTGCATTGGTGGCAGGAGTCTTGGTACCATTTGTATTTGTAACGAGAGCCCTACAATCTTCAGCAAGATGAACCTTTCGATTACATTTATTGCATACCACATTATAGTAGCCAGAGTGATGTTTGTGACATCGGTTGCATAAAGGATTTTGTCCTTTGTAACCAAAGCTTAAACCACTACCCGCACCTTGCGTGATTTCTTGTTTCTTAAAAGATTGTTGTTGGTTACCTCGATCATAATTTCCATTCCACTTTCTTTTGTTACCTGATACCTTCACATCAGTATTGGATACTTTCTTATCCATGATGACCTGATCCATTAGCTCGTTTGCCATGGTTATAGCTTCATGAATTGTCTTAGGTTTCGATGCTGTAACATTTGCCTTGACCTTTTTGGGCAAACCATCTTTGTACATTTCAATCTTCCGTTCTTCGGTTGGAACCAATTCAGGACATTGCAAAACTAATTCCATGAATCGCTGATTGTAGTTGGTGATTTCAGTACCAATAACCTTCAGACTTCGTAATTCATCTTCCAACTTCCTAACCTCGTTCCTTGGACAATATTCGTTGATTAACATTGTTTTGAATTCTTCCCATGGAGTATCATAAGCTACATCTCCTCCTACAGCCTTCACATAATTTTTCCACCACGTGATTGCACTATCTTGTAAAGTGCACGATGCATACTTGGTCATGTCCTTTTCAACACAACCACTGATTTTAAAAACAGTCTCCATCTTTTCTATCCACCGGGTTAAACCGATCGGTCCTTCTGTTCCACTGAATGATGTGGGCTTGCAAGCTTGAAAAGTCTTGTAGGTGCATCCTACACGAGGATTTGGGTTAACTGCAGCAGCTCTTGCAGCCTCGACCCATAACATTCTGTCGTTCACTCGCTGGTTGATGAATTCCTCGACTTCTTGTTCCGTCATTCGATTCAATCGCGCCATTTCCTAATGAAAGAAAATAATTATTCACATGGAATATTATAGATGTAGTATGTATTTATAGTACATTATAGCTTGTTAATAATATGAACCAGGTATTATTATAAAAGCCTTTTCTTCTTATTAGCGTTTTATAATTATATCTAGGGTAGTACCTACCCGTTAATGTTCATACTTAATAGCTTAGTACAGAACCAATTACTACAATCTAAATAATACTTAACCATGGAAAATTATTGCATTTCATACTTCACTATTTTACATATGCTTATCTTACATTGAACATTAAGCAAACCACACTAATAATATTATACAAAACATTATATGATCCCATGGTTTAATACGGCAGCGCATCGTTTGGTCTATTTTCTAGGACGTTTAGGTTCAATGAATCGCCTAACGCTTATCCTAGCTGTCTGCCTATATTTTGGCTGTGGGACTGAAGAACTAGATGCCGGGATAGAACGAATAGGAATAGCGGGAATAGGGGTGGTAGTGTCTAGTGGAGTTGGTGCCACATCATCCTTACTAAACTCGGGATTTGAATTTTCTAATTCATTAGCCTTTCGTTTCTTTCCTAGTTCAAACTTGTCTTTCGTAATTTCCTGTATTTCTTCCTCGGTTTCACTTTCCTCCTCGGGTTCACTTTCCTCCTCGGGTTCACTTTCCGGGTTCCCTATAGTTGGTTCATCAGGAATTTGTGAGTCTTCCCGAAAGATATCATTTTCGTCATCAGATAGGTTAATGACTGGAACACCATCTGAAGATTCTGGTTCGGAGTCGCTGAATGTGATAACAAGTTTTGAGCCCGACATCTATCACACAACAACTAACCCATTAGTACTACATAATATTTACATATAAATTTTAACCAACAATGATAAGCAATGGTTTTTAAATCAGACCCGGTCAAAGTCCAGACTTACTAATGTATCCTAACGACTTATCAGTTAGACACAATAATGCAAACCTGGTTCGCTAAGACCACCGCTCTGATACCACATGTCATAACCCGTCCTTAACCATAAGAACGAGTTAGATAACGTATGATTTCATTGCGAGGTATTGACCTCTATATGCGACATTTTTAAAAGAACAACTGCATTTATTTTACATTACAAACCATAACTCTTATTTTAATACAAGCTTTAGACAATAAAAAGATGATTATCGTTTAGCGATAATCTTAGACTTACAAACTTTACATGTGATGATAACAATACGATTTCCAACATATTTTACATTACAAATCCTCCGATATGCAGTTTTATTTTTGACACAAATATGCATACTCAAGATCTTGCTTAAATTCAACATGTTGCAGCGGAAGCTTTTAGTTATCACCTGAGAATAGACTTGTTTAAAACGTCAACATAAAGTTGGTGAGATATAGGTTTAATGCCGGCATCGGTATAAATATAGACCACAAGATTTAATATGTAAACATTTTAATAAAAATATTCTAAGTGGTTGAGCACTTGGTAACCATACTTAACATTTAATCACGTCGCATATTCCCTTTATTATGAAATCTTACTACACCGTACCAAGTGTAGTCACGAAACGAAGTACTGTGCAACCGTTGAATACTGGTCGTCCAGTCCGGTTGGGGTTGTCAGGCCCGATAGATCTATCAACAGGATTCGCGTTTACAATACCGCTGTAAATAATAGTTACCAAGCTACAGGGAAGTATGCCAGTGGTACAACTCAACGTAGAATATATTTTTCAGTTACTTGTGTCCATAACGTAAAACATAAAATACATGTATTCTCATCCCGAAATACTTAGAGTTTAAAAGTGGGACTATATACTCACTTTTGCCTTGAAGATATATATATTTTGACTTGGTCTCCGATTGATATCACGAACCTATCCATATATAATTTATCAATATATTTTCATTTTAAACAATCGTCACATATATATACTTATTATACTTTTAATACTTTTAATAATTTCTTAGTCCATAGTTAGCAGTCCGATGTTAGTAATTCAATTTTAATGGTTCATATTTAGATGTTTAATAAATAAATAAAACCCCCATCGAAATAAATAAAACCCCATCGTATTTGTATTGGTCGGGATTAATCTTGACCCACGGTACCGGTGTTGTCAAATGACGTGTTGCGTACATAAAGTACCGGTGTTGTCAAATGACGTGTTGCGCACAATCATGGGATCTTATGATTAATCTTCTCGTATTGTTTACGGGTGGTCCTGAAATATATAAAATTAAATTATGAGTACATATATATAAAATATCATGCTATTTTAGAAAGATGTGATTCATTTAATTTTTCTCCAATTATTTTCGTGGCTAAACTAGTTTTGGATATCCGATCTTGTTTTGGTCATAGTTTCTTCGTTACAACTCCGTTTTCGTTGGTTCAACTTGCCACTTCCTTGGATCGAGTTCTTCTTTAAGACTATGAACTGTAAATACCTTAGTTTGTATTCGAAATCACAGGTCATAGGTCAAACTTTGGTGAAACTTATGAAGTTAATCATTTTCCCTTATGTAAACAACATTAAATGATTATTTTTCTAAAAATACTTATACTTTGAGTTAAATCATGAAATTTTTATGTGTTATCATATTCATAGTAAATATCATTTTTCCAGAAAATAAACCTCCAATTCAAGGTTCAAAATAGTTTTTAATTATCCAACCCAAAACAGCCCCCGGTTGCACTCCGACGTCGTAACAACAGTTTTTAAGGTGTTCTTTGAAAAACCAAGTTATACCTTGTTAAATTAGAATATATTTATGATATATTACAGGTCTTGAAGTATTTTAAAAGTTAAGTTAGAAGGATCTATTTAGTTTGCAAACAAGTTTGAAATCATTCAAACTATGTTCTTGTTGTTAAAATTGTATACCATAAAATAAGATAGCTATATATATATGAATCGAATAAGGTTATGAACAAAGTTACTACCTCAAGTTACTTGGACAAGATTGTTGTAAAAGAGGAGTAAAAACCTAGAACCAAAAGAGTGGTGGAGTTGGATGAAAGATTGGAAGTAAACTTGTGTTTTTGGAAGGATTCTTGAAGTGTTTTTGTAAGGGTTTTCTTATGGTGTTTAAGTGATGTTCTTGAAGCTAGATTTTCATGGTGATAGGCTGAGATGGTTAAGGTGTTTAAGGGTTATGAAAGAGTGTGTGTTTAACTAAGAAATGATGTAGAAATTTGAATCAAAATGAAGTGCCCATGAAGCTTATAAAAAACGTGGAACTAAGGTGTTCATGACAAGATTTTAGTTTGTTATCTTATGTAATTAGTCAATAAGCTTCCAAATTCCAATTACCTTATACCTAGGGCATGAACAAGGGCTGGTTGGTGGTGATTTGATGTGTATATACCAATAGTAAATACGTATAGAAGCTAGGTATGATACGAGTACATATACCGTAGATATACGTATAGAAATCTTGTGAAAAATGGAATGAGGATTCAAATATAGCTATCTTTTGTGAATATACTTATATGGTTTTATGTATTTAAGTCCTTAAAAAGTGATTAAATACATTATATATACGATATATGTATAAACATTATAGGTCATAAGTATTTATGTCAAATGACGTTACGTATGGTTATCGTTTTGAAAACTTAAGTTAGTAGTTTCAAAATATACTTATAACTTATTGTTATTAATACAAAATGAGGTATTAAAACATCCTTGGATCATGTTAAATATGTATATATACATATATATACACAAACGTATAATTATCATATGTTATATAGTTCGTGATATCATCGGTCAAACTAGACGGTCAAACGTTGTGTAAAACTCTTTTTAAAAACATAAATCTCAACAATTTGGATTGCTTATCATGTTGGTAAGGTTTAATTTATGTAAATATTAATCTTATAAGTATAGAACGATCGAAAAAGTGCGGGTCATTACACTTGAAGTCTTTAAAAAGTGTATGAATACATATTAAAACACTACATGTATATACATTTTAACTGAGTCGTTAAGTCATCGTTAGTCGTTACATGTAAATGTTGATTTGAAACCTTTAAGTTAACGATCTTGTTAAATGTTGTTAACCCATTGTTTTTTATATCTAAAGAGATGTTAAATTATTACATTATCATGATATTATGATATATTAATATATCTTAGTATGATATATATATACAGTTAAATGTTGTTACAACGATAATCGTTACATATATGTCTCGTTTCGAAATCATTAAGTTAGTAGTCTTGTTTTTACATATGTAGTTCATTGTTAATACACTTAATGACATGTTTACTTATCATTTATCATGATTAAACATAGTGTATCAATATCTTAATATGATTCATATGTATTTAGTAAGACGTTGTTATAACGATAATCGTTATATATATCATTTCGAGTTTCTTAAATCAATAAACTCAATTTTATGTATATAACTCATTGTTAAAATACCTAATGAGATACTTACTTTTCATAATATCATGTTAACTATATATATAATCATATATATGTCATCATATAGTTTTTACAAGTTTTAACGTTCGTGAATCACCGGTCAACTTGGGTGGTCAATTGTCTATATGAAACCTATTTCAATTAATCAAGTCTTAACAAGTTTGATTGCTTAACATGTTGGAAACACTTAATCATGTAAATAAAAATTTCATTTAATATATATAAACATGGAAAAATTCGGGTCACTACATTCATTCTGCTTAACTTCTGAACATATCAAGAAAATATATTCTTGATAGTTCTATTCTCAATTATTCTGGTAATTTGACAAATCAAATCGTGTTATTTCGTTCTTTCTTATTTAGAACATTAAGTTCATTCGAAACTTCATATTCTACGAATTCTGGACCGTTACTTGCGAAGAGAATGCAAAAGAATGAAGCTTCGAAATAGAAATAGGAGTATAAATCGCAGCAAATAAAAGAGTGCATTAACTGTGGATGACAATGATTATAGAAGACTGAAGCAGTGACTTTGAAATATAAGGGAAGATATAACACCCAATAACAACACATAAATTACAAACCGTAGATATCAATGTTTATCGCAACATAAAGACACGGGAGAATTAAAAACACTATAACCCCGAGGGCAAAAGTAAAAAATAAACGGATTCCTCCAGTGAAAGTTGGAAAAGGAGAATGATTGTTGCGATAGTCAGGATAAGAACAATGATCAGAACTAGATTAAACATTTTCACAATATTTTGAATTTGGGAATTTAGTATAGAAGTGGTAAAAATAATGGAACGGAAAAAGTTTAGTTTATAATGGGAATATCAGACAAAGTAAACTGTCATGACCCGAAAATTTCTGACCAAATTTAAATTTAAACTAAATGTGATTTCGACACGATAAGCAAAGTCTGTAATGTTGAGTCTAAAAAATTATTGAACTATTTCAATATATACATTTAAGCGTCGACCAGTTCCGACAATTCACAAACAATTAATTGTAACTTGATATGTATATATATATATATATATATATATATATATATATATATATATATATATATATATATATATATATATATATATATATATATATATATATATATATATATATATATATATATTGGAAACATGATTTTAAATAGTGTATGTTGTTGTTACTAAAATTTATTTATGTAAAGTAAAATAAAAATAGGATATTATAATGATTATTATTTAAAAAGTATCTATATATATAAATAAAGTGTATTGAATATATATATATAGTTTCGAATTTATTTGGAAAATGATAGTAACACTCAATTATCATTCGATTGATAATAAACAAGTTATAAACGAACTTATGTGATTTTAAAATAAACGGTGATCCGAATATGAGTTATATAAATTTTAGGCTTATTAAAAAAATATTTAGAAGATAATTATTAAATTTCAACACTTTTTATATTTTACCCAGGATCGGGAGTGGACAGTGAGTTAATTCTTGTTTAATAATCTATGAACAAATTTTATACCATAATGACCAAAATAAATAAAAACATTTAATTTAAAATTTTGAGATTTTTCTGAGGACTTTTATCCACCATTAATTAACCACGAAGCACGATATATGCTCGCTTTAAAAATGTCGGCATAAGAAATTAAAAAGGAAGGCTGCTTCACTGTTATTCCGATTTATTTCATTTTCATACATGTGGATATTAGGAGTTAATAATACAATAGAAAATAGATATTAATGTGTGTTATATTTAAATATTCTGCTTTATGTTAAAAAGGAACCCACTCGTTTCGCTTCATTATCCGTAAATTGTGTAGGTTGATTTAAGAGTACTGTGTTTGATTGAATTTGAATTAATGTTTTCAATTTTTTTTATATATCCACTAACACTTGTATAATATATATATGTAGTTAATATAAGCATATATGAACCAAAACCTTTCTTCCTTCTTCAACTAGCCGACCACCACCGGTAACCCATCGCCATCACCAAAGGTATAACCAAACTATGACCACCCATATATGTCTATCTTTCTCCTGCAAAAACCAAGACCTTGAACCATTGACAACCCTTTTATTACTACAGCTACAATACGTTGCATATTTCTATTTAAATGGGCTGCAAAACACCACTTCTATTCGCTTGTTTTTTTTCCTATTTCTATCCAATAATAAACTGCCACTATCACCGACAAATTACTACTAAAACCCTGCAAATCACCACCACATGCATCAACCTTCTTCCATCACCGATCATCACCTTCACCTACTTCACACTCGATGAGCCACCACCTGGTTTCCATTTCTATTTTTCTATCACCATCATCTCTATGTTTATACTCATCACCGTCAAACACCATCACGTTCAATCTCAATGATCACCCCTTGCTTCTCAGCTCCTGCTGCAGCTGTTGTCTAGTTTCAACCATCACAACCATCACTAAACCACCATCACAATTTCCTTCTTTCTTCTTCTGTTTCATGATTACATCGAATACCATCCAACCCGATCAAGAAACCCACTTAACAAAGATGATGCTTGATAAAGAAGATGATGAATAGTACTATAAAACGATGGTGGATTACCACTGTTGCAATACGTTTTCGGTTTCTATTGGAAGTAAAATGCGACAATTGTTGATGATGATTAATAGTACAATAAACGATGATGTGAACCTACAAACTTCCTATCTTATTTTTGAAATGTCCCGTTCATATTGATTATAAACATTCCATATTAATTGATTTCGTTGCGAGGTTTTGACCTCTATATGAGACGTTTTTCAAAGACTGCATTCGTTTTTAAAACAAACCATAACCTTTATTTTATTGACAAGGTTAACAAGACACCACGTAGATTATCCAGAAATAATAATCTAACAAATATCACACTTACACACTACCAATACATATTGGTTTACAAATATTAATATGTTACAACAAAATAAATCTCGAATGCAGTTTTAAACAATATTATACAAGCATGCTGACACCAAATCTTGTCCATATAATAGCATGCAACAGTGGAAGCTCTTAATAATCACCTGAGAATAAATATGCTTTAAACGTCAACAAAAATGTTGGTGAGTTATAGGTTTAACCTATATTTATCAAATCGTAATAATAGACCACAAGATTTCATATTTCAATATACATCCCATACATAGAGATAAAAATCATTCATATGGTGAACACCTGGTAACCGACCTTAACAAGATGCATATAGAATATCCCCTATCATTTCGGGACTCCCTCCGGTACTTTGGATGGGGCTCGTTAGGCCCAATAGATCTATCTTTAGGATTCGCGTCAATTAGGGTGTCTGTTCCCTAATTCTTAGATTACCAGACTAAAAAGAGGCATATTCGGTATAATAATCCAGCCATAGAATGTAGTTTCATTTACTTGTGTCTATTTTGTAAAACATTTATAAAACTGCATGTATTCTTATCCCAAAATAATAGATTTTAAAAGTGGAACTATAACTCACTTTCACAGATTTTTACTTCGTCGGGAAGTAAGACTTGGCCACTGGTCGATTCACGAACCTATAACAAAAATGTACATATATATCAAAGTATGTTCAAAATATATTTACAACAATTTTAATACGTTTTGCTGTTTTAAGTTTATTAAGTCAGCTGTCCTCGTTAGTAACCTACAACTAGTTGTCCACAGTTAGATGTACAGAAAATAAAGCAATATATATTATCTTGAATCAATCCACGACCTCGTGTATACAAGCCTCAGGCTAGATCACAACTCAAAGTATATATAATATTTTGGAATCAACCTCAACCCTATATAGCTAACTCCAACATTACATCATATAGAGTGTCTATGGTTGTTCTGAAATATATATATAGATGGGTCGATATGATATGTCAAAACATTGTATTCGTGTGTATGGAATCCCAAGATTACATAATATATTAGAATACATGTATAATACAATATGAGTTAGCTAGAATATGATTAATATATATTTGTTACCAATTTTCACATAGCTACAACAAGAAAAATTATCTAATCTTGTTTTACCCATAATTCTTCGTTTAAATCCGTTTTGAGTGTTTCAAGTTGATATGGTTTCATATTGAACTTAAGTTTATGAATCTAAACAGAAAAAGTATAAGTTATTGTCAGAAATACAGGTTACAAGACGTTTTTGTAAAGGTAGTCATTTCAGTCGAAAGAACGACGTCTAGATGACCATTTTGGAAAACATACTTCCACTTTGAGTTTAACCATGATTTTTGGATATAGTTTCATGTTCATAAGAAAAATCAAATTTCCCAGAAGAACAACTTTTAAATCAAAGTTTATCATAGTTTTTAATTAACCAACCCAAAACAGCCCGCGGTGTTACTACGACGGCGTATATCCGATTTTACGGTGTTTTTCGTGTTTTCAGGTTTTAAATCATTAAGTTAGCATATCATATAGATACAGAACATGTGTTTAGTTGATTTTAAAAGTCAAGTTAGAAGGATTAACTTTATTTGCGAACAAGTTTAGAATTAACTAAACTATGTTCTAGTGATTACAAGTTTAAATCTTCGAATAAGATAGGTTTATATGTATGAATCGAATGATGTTATGAACATCATTACTACCTTAATTTTAGTAGGTAAACCTACTGAAAATGAGAAAAAATAGATCTAGCTTCAAAGTATCCTTGGATGGCTTGAAAGTTCTTGAAGCAGAATCATGACACGAAAACAAGTTCAAGTAAGATTTCCACCCGAAATAAGATTGTTATAGTTATAGAAATTGAATAAAAGTTTGAATATGAGTATTACCTTGTATTAGAAAGATATCTTACTGTAAATAAGAAAGATTTCTTGAGGTTGGATGATCACTTTATGTCATAACCCGACCTTAACCATAAGGACGATTACAATAACATATGATTTCATCGCGAGGTATTGACCTCTATATGCGACATTTTTCAAAAACTGCATTCGTTTTTACAATACAAACCATAGCTTTTATTACAAATACAAGGTTTAAACAACTTAATAATGATTATCGTTTAGAGATAATCTTAGACTTACAAACTTTACATGTGATAATAACAATACGACTTCCAACATATTTTACATTACAAATCCTCCGATATGCAGTTTTATTTTTGACACAAATATGCATACTCAAGATCTTGCTTAAATTCAACATGTTGCAGCGGAAGCTTTTAGTTATCACCTGAGAATAAACATGCTTAAAACGTCAACATAAAGTTGGTGAGATATAGGTTTAATGCCGGCAGCGTTATAAATATAGACCACAAGATTTCATATATAAACGTTTTAATAAAAATATTCTAAGTTGTTGAGCACTTGATAACCATACTTAACATTTAATCAACGTCGCATATTCCCTTTATTATGAAATCTTACTACACCGTACCAAGTGTAGTTACCGAAATGAAGTACTGTGCAACCGTTGAATACTGGTCGTCCAGTCCGGTTGGGGTTGTCAGGCCCGATAGATCTATCAACAGGATTCGCGTTTACAATACCTCATGTAAATAATAGTTACCAAGTTACAGGGAAGTATGCCAGTGGTACAACTCAACGTAGAATATATATTTTTAATCACTTGTGTCCATAACGTAAATCATAAAATGCATGTATTCTCATCCCGAAATATTTAGAGTTTAAAAGTGGGACTATATACTCACTTTTGCCTTGAAGGTATTTATCACGACTTGGTCTCCGATAGATATCACGAACCTAACCATATATATAATATATCAACATATTTTCTTTTTAAGTAATCGTTACATATATATATATATATATATATATATATATATATATATATATATATATATATATATATATATATATACTTTTAATACTTTTAATATTTTCTTAGTCCGTAGTTAGCAGTCCGATGTTAGTGGTCCACAATTAGTTGCTTAAATAAAATAAATAAAGACCCCATCGTATTCGTATTGATCAGAATTAATCTCGACCCATGGTACCATGTTGTCAAGTGACGTGTTGCGTACATAAAGTACCGTGTTGTCAAATGACGTGTTGCGTACAATCATGAGGTCTTATGATTAATCTTCTCGTGTTGTTTACGGATGGTTCTGAAATATATAAAATCAAATCATAAGTAAATATATATGAAATATAATATTAATTAGAAATATATGATTAATTTAATTTTTCTCCAAATATTTTCGTAGCTAAACTAGCTTCGGATACCCGATCTTGTTTTAGTCGTAGTTTCTTCATTACAGCTCCGTTTTTGTTGGTTCAACTTGCCACACCCTTGGATCGAGTCAAATTTTAAGAATATGAACTGAAAATACCTTAGGTTGTATTCGAAATCGCAGGTTATAGGTTAAACTTTGTTGAAACTTATGAAGGTGATCATTTTCCATCATAAAAATAACATTTAATGATCATTTTTCTAAAAATATTTACACTTTGAGTTAAACCATGAAATTTTTTGTAATGACCCGGAATTTTCCGACCAAATTATGCTTATGAGATTAATATTTACATAAATTAAACCATACCAACATGATAAGCAATCCGAATTGTTGAGACTTGTGTTTTTGAAAGGAGTTTTACACAACGTTTGACCGTCCAATATGACCGATGATATCATGAACTATATAACATACGATAATTATATGTTTGTGTATATATATGTATTTATATATATTTAACATGATTTAAGGATGGTTTAACATCTCATTGTGTACTAATGACATTGAGTTATAAGTATATTTTGAAACTACTAACTTAAGTTTTCAAAACGATAACTATACGTAACATTCTTTGATATATATACTTATAATCTATATTGCTTATACATGTATCGTATATATAATGTATTTAATCACTTTTTAAGGACTTAAATACATAAAACAATATAAGTATATTCACAAAAGATAGCTATATTTGAATTCTCGTTTCCTTTCCTCAAGATTTCTATACGTATATCTAGGGTATATGTAACCGTATCATATCCAGCTTCTATACGTATTTACTATTGGTATATACACATCAAATCAACATCCTAATCAACATTATTATTGCCCTAGATATGAGGTAACTAGGATTTGTCAAGTAGTATGAATTATTAGTAAGAAAACAAAATTAGGAATCCTTTTCTTTCTTTATAAACTAAAAACGTTTTTATAAATGAACACCATTTCTTCACTCCATTTTCTCATATCTACACCCTCATTTATCTCTCAAAATACTCCTAACTTCATACTTGATCATCTCCAAGCATTTTCCCCATCATTTAGCTTCAATTACAAGCCTTAAACACCATAAGAAAACTCTTTCAAGAACATATCAAAATAACCACCCATTTGAAGAAGTTTACTTCCAACCTTTTGATCTAACTCCACCACTCTTTGATTCCAAGATTATTTCTTATCTTTTGCAATAACTTTGTCCAAGTAAATTGAGGTAGTAACCTTGTTCATAATCTTATTCAATTCATATTCATATAGCTATCTTATTTTGTGGTATAAAAATTTAACAACAAGAACATAGTTTGAATGATTTCAAACTTGTTCGCAAACTAAATAGATCCTTCTAACTTGACTTTTAAAACACTTTAAGACCTGTAATATATCATAATGATATGCTAACCTAACAACATATAACTTGGTTTTACAAAGAATATCTTAAAAACTGAATCTACGTCGTCAGAGTGCAACCGGGAGCTGTTTTGGGTTGGATAATTAAAAACCATCTTGAACTTTGAATTGGAAGTTCATGTTCTAGAAAAATGATATTTCTTATGAATATGTTAACACATAAAAATTTCATGGTTTAACTCAAAGTGTAAGTATTTTTTAGAAAAATGATCATTAAATGTTGTTTTTATGATGGAAAATGATCACTTTCATAAGTTTCACCAAAGTTTGACCTATAACCTATGATTTCGAATACAAACTAAGGTATTTTCAGTTCATATTCTTAAAATTTGACTCGATCCAAGGAAGTGGCAAGTTGAACCAACAAAAACGGAGTTGTAATGAAGAAACTACGACTAAAACAAGATTGAGTATCCGAAGCTAGTTTAGCTACGAAAATATTTGGAGAAAAAGTAAATTAGTCATATCTTTTCTAAATAATATGATATTTTATATATAATTACTTATGATTTGATTTTATATATTTCAGGACCACCCGTAAACAACACGAGAAGATTAATCATAAGACCTCATGATTGTACGCAACACGTCATTTGACAACACGGTACTTTATGTACGCAACACGTCATTTGACAACATGGTACCATGGGTCGAGATTAATTCTGATCAATACAAATATGATGGGGTCTTCATTTATTTTATTTAAGCAACTAATTGTGGACCACTAACATCGGACTGCTAACTACGGACTAAGAAAATATTAAAAGTATTAAAAGTATATATATATGTAACGATTACTTAAAAAGAAAATATGTTGATATATTATATATATGGTTAGGTTCGTGATATCTATCGGAGACCAAGTCGAATTAAATACCTTCAAGGCAAAAGTGAGTTTCATTTGCTCCCTTTTTAATTGCTTTTGCAATATATATTTTTGGGCTGAGAATACATGCGCTGCTTTTATAAATGTTTACAAAATAGACACAAGTACTTAAAAATATATTCTACGTTGAGTTGTACCACTGGCATATTTCCCTGTAGCTCGGTAACTACTATTTACATGGGTATTGTAAACGCGAATCCTGTTGATAGATCTATCGGGCCTGACAACCCCAACCGGACTGGACGACCAGTATTCAACGGTTGCACAGTACTTCGTATTGGTGACTACACTTGGTACGGTGTAGTGAGATTTCATAATAAAGGGAATATGCGACGTTGATTAAATGTTAAGTATGGTTACCAAGTGCTCAACCACTTAGAATGCTTTACATACACTTTCGAGTGTATTATGTTTATGATTATGAAATCTTGTGGTCTATTAACATATTGAAATGATTGTTATGATAAACCTATGAACTCACCAACCTTTTGGTTGACACTTTAAAGCATGTTTATTCTCAGGTACGAATTAAGTCTTGCGCTGTGCATTTTCTCAATATAAGGACATTACTTGGAGCCGATCATCGCAATGGGACCAATGTTGATGACTTCGTCCAGGTGGATTAGGACGGGTCCTTTCATTAGTGTGTCTAACTAGTAGTTGTTAGGATTCATTAATGAGTCTGGACTTCGACCGTGTCTACATGTCAAAAGTTTTGCTTATCATTTCTAGTCGAAAATCATCTGCTTATCATCCTTAGGAAATTACCTGCTTATCATTCATAAGTCTAGACACGTTTTACTGCATTTACTGTATTGATAGTGTATAGACGAATTCTTATCTTAGCATATCTGTTATTGCGAACTTTGACTGATATCTTTTCAAAGATTCTCCGTAATTTACGGGATTTTGGTATTATATATACATATGTAAATTATGTATTGAAGAGTACGAAATCTAACTCCTATAATCTATTCCATACCAAAAATTCATTTTTCCCATTATACAAGATGGATTCCGCAACTTGTTCGAATTCTTCAGATTCCGACAGTTATGTCGATATGAATTTCCATTCGGGTTCCGAAAGCAGCGTCATCGGAATGGATCAACCAATTTCCCATCATCTATTCTGGATGAATTGGGGATGGGTTCGTAATATACTAAATCACTGGAGACAAGAAGAAGGTGATCCATTCCGTCCACCAAATTGCCCTCTTGGCGATGAACCTGAAGCACTTACCGGCGAACCTATTCGAAACACCATTTTCTCTCTCATTTCTAGAGTATCTCGTCACGAGTATATACTATCCCATATTACAAATCTTGTTCATTCGCTCGCTCCAACCGCCAATCATCCCGGTGTACTAGCAGAAGTTAACGAACTTCGCGCTCGCGTAACGGCTTTGGAGAACATGGTGTGAAGGTTGCAAACACCAGCAGCAGCACCAGCAGCATAATCAACACCACCATCAATAACATCAACAATACCATCATCACCACTAACAAATAACATCCGCATCACACGTCTCGACATCATAATCTGTCCCATAAACATCAACATCATACACACCATTGATACCAAGGAGTACCAACAATAATGAACGATGAAGTATCGATCCATAACTTCATTGATATTCTGCGAAGAATATGTGGTTTCAAAAAGTTTTAGAGATTTCTTATAGCTCAAACCGAAAAGCAAATGAGATTAATATCATATTAACTCATTAAATTCATGATTTCATCTGAAGAAAATATATATGTATATATGTTTTCATAAAGATTGTAATTAAAAGTTCTTTTGTACAAAATATTAATGGTGAAAATTTTTTTTTAACGGGTAGGTAATACCCGAGGAATAATTAGATTTCAACTTAATAAGTTACATTGTACATTCGTCGAAGCTGATTCAACAGTCATCTACTATCCTACTTACAACCACCGATATACGTATCCGTTCACCGCAGAATAACCATTTTCATTCAATTTCATATTTGGATTTTGACTTCCCAGAATCCAACAAGTGGCATATGAAGAAAACATATGACAAAATAAAATCTGTTAGAAACAAACAAATTAACTATGAAAATTTTTGTTAAGAATCCACGCTAACTATTCCTGCTAACTGTTCCTAGCTAACTGATTACATTTTATTTATCGCAGTTTATTTATCGCAATTTAATTATCGCACTTTTATTTATCGTCATTTAATTTCTATAATTATTTTACGCACTTTAAATATCGGGACACGTATACAATGTTTTGACATATCATATCGACACATCTATATATATTATTTGGAATCACCATAGACACTCTATATGCAGTAATGATCGAGTTCTCTATACAGGATTGAGGTTGATTCTACAATAATATATATAGTTTGAGTTGTGATTGAGTCTGAGACGTATACGGGTCACGACACGTATTAATTAATTCGTATATTATATATTAAACTATATATGAATTATTGAACTGTTACTGTAGACTATCGACTGTGGACTAATGACATTGGACAATTAAAATGAATTAAAATATTGATTATAACATATGAAACTAAACATTTCTTCAAGATTGCCACTTGATTTCATCTTAAACGTCATTGTATCTCGACAATTACAATCAGCGTTCAAATCTATCATGATTCTTAAAAACAACTCAATCGAAAGGATAAACCAACCGCACTTCATCTACGAAAGAAAAGATTTATGCATATAGTTATGCACCTGAAAAACCCTCGGAAACTGAGTAAACGTTTGACACGTATCTGTTCTAGTTCCTTTGACATTGTTATTACCGAAGATCGTTTTGCAATCCCTTTCCAAAGTAGCTAATTTTGTCACAGCTCCAGTAAGTCAACTCCGAATTTTCATCCGAAACAACTTTATTACAACCGCGATATATATGCGTACTCTTTATTGTTACTGGGGAACCTTTTATATTCCACAATATTACCATCAGCGATTAATCATTCTAAAAACACAATTCTCCTGAAACTACCTCGGTTTGATAACCGATGACCCAGATCAGTTACCTTTGAAAATGCTGACGAAGTGGCATGTTGTAGATGATCTTAATGGCCAAAAGTTTGATGATAAAGAAAGGAGTGTTAGGAATGCTCGATAGAAAATTTAGTACCGAAAAGCGGATTATGCGAAACTATGAAGAAATCCGTGGACAAATCACAAAGAATAAGTTTGCCTTCAAAGAATCCAAATGATTCTGTGCCTGCTGAAATCGTTAGCAAACATCTTATTTCTCATTCAAATCCTTCACAGACAAATCTTCTTCATCATCCATTGATATTAGAAATTCTAAGATATTCTCGTATGTTCTATTATAAATATCCTCCATATTTCTGGCGATATTTTCACAACTATTCTTATCTGAGATCATTTATCTCTCCGTAATATCTGCAACATAAAAGAAACTGTGTTAGTTTCTAAATTCTGAAACCTTCGAGTTTAAAATATGAATGTTTTGAAGTAGTGTTGGGAACTGAAGCATGGATTAGTATAATATAATGACACTTGATCAACATCATTATATTACAGTAAGTCATGCTGAGTTTCTAATGAAGCATGATGATTCACAGGACCATCATCATGTGCCATTAACATGACTCTTACATTCTATCTAATCTCTAAACATATCAAGAGAATATTTTTCTGGATGACTCGGTCATCTCCAGGGTATTCTGGTAATTTAACAAATCAAAATCGTTCTATTACGATTTTCTTCTTAGAGCATTAGCTATGTTCATTCTGAATTTCATATTTACGAATTCCGAACCATTACTCGCTTGACTCGAAGTCGGGAAGAGAAAACGAAAGCATGAAGCTCCGAAAAATAATGAAGAATATAAACTCCGATAATAACCCCGAAATTACAAACCGTGTATATCGATGCAAATAGCAATATAGAGACACGGGAGAATTAGAAACACTATAAACACGAGAGTATAGTAGAAGTAAATAGATTCTTCTGGTGGTAGATGAAAAAGAAGAATGACAGATATAAAAATTAGGAGTATATCAAGAATCAGGACTGGATGGAGCATATTGATGAATGCTTTAAAGTAAGAATCAAGGGAGAAAGAATAGAAAGTGTGAGTCGTGGAAAATAAGGAAACGAAGGGGTGAAGTTATAGTGAAATATTCGACAGAGCAATCGAAACAGATTATTGCATATAATCAAAGAAGATCCTAATTTCCTTAATCACCAAAGAACCAAATCTTATTACGTAAGATTCTCTTTAAATCCCTTAAATCCCGGAAATCAATCATAACTACGTCATCGGTTAAGACGAATATATTTTACTCATCTCACTCTTTTACGATAGTCTCATTTATATTCTTCGCATAATCGAATCATTTTATCTACATTACTCAATGATGATAAAACTCCATTATCACCTTATATTTGTCATGAAAACCTTCTTATTGTTATCCATAACATCCTCTATCAAATTTCGGGGACGAAATTTCTTTAACGGGTAGGTACTGTAATGACCCGGAATTTTCCGACCAAATTATACTTATGAGATTAATATTTACATAAATTAAACCATACCAACATGATAAGCAATCAGAATCATTGAGACTTGTGTTATTAAAAGGAGTTTTACACAACGTTTGACCGTCCAATATGATCGATGATATCACGAACTATATAACATACGATAATTATATGTTTGTGTATATATATGTATTTATATATATTTAACATGATTTAAGGATGGTTTAACATCTCATTGTGTACTAATGACAATGAGTTATAAGTATATTTTGAAACTACTAACTTAAGTTTTCAAAACGATAACTATACGTAACATTCTTTGATATATATACTTATAATCTATATTGCTTATACATGTATCGTATATATAATGTATTAAATCACTTTTTAAGGACTTAAATACATAAAACAATATAAGTATATTCACAAAAGATAGCTATATTTGAATTCTCGTTTCGTTTCCTCAAGATTTCTATACGTATATCTAGGGTATATGTAACCGTATCATATCCAGCTTCTATACGTATTTACTATTGGTATATACACATCAAATCAACATACTAATCAACATTATTACTGCCCTACATATGAGGTAACTAGGATTTGTCAAGTAGTATGAACTATTAGTAAGAAAACAAAATTAGGAATCCTTTTCTTTCTTTATAAACTAAAAACGTTTTTATAAATGAACACAATTTCTTCACTCCATTTTCTCATATCTACACCCTCATTTATCTCTCAAAATACTCCTAACTTCATACTTGATCATCTCCAAGCATTTTCCCCATCATTTAGCTTCAATTACAAGCCTTAAACACCATAAGAAAACTCTTTCAAGAACATATCAAAATAACCACCCATTTGAAGAAGTTTACTTCCAACCTTTTGATCTAACTCCACCACTCTTTGATTCCAAGATTATTTCTTATCTTTTGCAATAACTTTGTCCAAGTAACTTGAGGTAGTAACCTTGTTCATAATCTTATTCAATTCATATTCATATAGCTATCTTATTTTGTGGTATAAAATTTTAACAACAAGAACATAGTTTGAATGATTTCAAACTTGTTCGCAAACTAAATAGATCCTTCTAACTTGACTTTTAAAACACTTTAAGACCTGTAATATATCATAATGATATGCTAACCTAACAAGATATAACTTGGTTTTACAAAGAACACCTTAAAAACTGAATCTACGTCGTCAGAGTGCAACCGGGAGCTGTTTTGGGTTGGATAATTAAAAACCATCTTGAACTTTGAATTGGAAGTTCATGTTATGGAAAAATGATATTTCTTATGAATATGTTAACACATAAAAATTTCATGGTTTAACTCAAAGTGTAAGTATTTTTAGAAAAATGATCATTAAATGTTGTTTTTATGATGGAAAATGTTCACTTTCATAAGTTTCAACAAAGTTTGACCTATAACCTATAATTGTGAATACAAACTAAGGTATTTTCAGTTCATATTCTTAAAATTTGACTCGATCCAAGGAAGTGGCAAGTTGAACCAACAAAAACGGAGTTGTAATGAAGAAACTACGACTAAAACAAGATTGGGTATCCGAAGCTAGTTTAGCTACGAAAATATTTGGAGAAAAAGTAAATTAATCATATCTTTTCTAATTAATATGATATTTTATATATAATTACTTATGATTTGATTTTATATATTTCAGGACCACCCGTAAACAACACGAGAAGATTAATCATAAGACCTCATGATTGTACGCAACACGTCATTTGACAACACAGTACTTTATGTACGCAACACGTCATTTGACAACATGGTACCATGGGTCGAGATTAATTTTGATCAATACGAATACAATGGGGTCTTCATTTATTTTATTTAAGCAACTAATTGTGGACCACTAACATCGGACTTCTAACTACGGACTAAGAAAATATTAAAAGTATTAAAAGTATATATATATGTAACGATTACTTAAAAAGAAAATATGTTGATATATTATATATATGGTTAGGTTCGTGATATCTATCGGAGACCAAGTCGAATTAAATACCTTCAAGGCAAAAGTGAGTTTCATTTGCTCCCTTTTTAATTGCTTTTGCAATATATATTTTTGGGCTGAAAATACATGCGCTGCTTTTATAAATGTTTACAAAATAGATACAAGTACTTAAAATATATTCTACGTTGAGTTGTACCACTGACATATTTCCCTGTAGCTCGGTAACTACTATTTACATGGGTATTGTAAACGCGAATCCTGTTGATAGATCTATCGGGCCTGACAACCCCAACCGGACTGGACGACCAGTATTCAACGGTTGCACAGTACTTCGTATTGGTGACTACACTTGGTACGGTGTAGTGAGATTTCATAATAAAGGAAATATGCGACGTTGATTAAATGTTAAGTATGGTTACCAAGTGCTAAACCACTTAGAATGCTTTACATACACTTTCGAGTGTATTATGTTTATGATTATGAAATCTTGTGGTCTATTAACATATTAAAATGATTGTTATGATAAACCTATGAACTCACCAACCTTTTGGTTGACACTTTAAAGCATGTTTATTCTCAGGTACGAATTAAGTCTTCCGCTGTGCATTTGCTCAATATAAGGACATTACTTGGAGCCGATCATCGCAATGGGACCAAATGTTGATGACTTCGTCCAGGTGGATTAGGACGGGTCCTTTCATTTTTATGTGTTAACATATTCATAAGAAATATCATTTTTCCAGAACATGAACTTTCAATTCAAAGCTTAAGATGGTTTTGAATTATCCAACCCAAAACAGCCCCCGGTTGCACTCCGACGACGTAGACTCAGTTTTTAAGTTGTTCTTTGTAAAACCAAGTTATATCTTGTTAAGTTAGCATATCATTATGATATATTACAGGTCTTGAAGTGTTTTAAAAGTCAAGTTAGAAGGATCTATTTAGTTTGCGAACAAGTTTGAAATCATTCAAACTATGTTCTTGTTGTTAAAATTTTATACCACAAAATAAGATAGCTATATGAATATGAATTGAATAAGATTATGAATAAGGTTACTACCTCAAGTTACTTGGACAAAGGTACTGTAAGAGATGAGAAAAATCTTAGAACCAAAAGAGTGGTGGAGTTAGATCAAAAGGTTGGAAGTAAACTTGTATTTTTGGAAGGATTATTGAAGTTTTCTTGTAAGGAATTTATTATGATGATTAAGGCTTGTTTTTAAAGCTAGATCTTCATGGTTATTTGCTGAGATTGTGAAGAACACTTAAGGTTCCTAAGAGTGTGTTTTTGGTTAGAGAAAATGTGTAGTAAAAATGAAATTGTAATATTGTGCAAAAGTCTTGTAATATGCCAAATTGATTAATCATGCATGCTAAGATCCAAAATTGGCTGACTCATGGCTGCTAATAAAGTGATTGTGATGTGTATATACTAATAGTAAATACGTATAGGAGCTGGGTATGATACGAGTACATATACTCTAGGTATACATGTAGAAATTTTGAGGAAACGGAACGAGAATTCAAATATAGCTATCTTTTGTAAATATACTTATATTGTTTTATGTATATAAGCCCTTTAAAAGTGATTAAATACATATTTATACGATACTTGTATAAGTATTATAGGTTAAAGGTATATATGTCAAATAACGTTACGTATAGTTATCATTTTGAAAACTTAAGTTAGTAGTCTCAAAGTATACTTATAACTTATTGTTATTAGTACACAATAAGATGTTAAACCATTCTTAAATCATGTTAAATATATATAAATACATATATATACACAAACGTATAATTATCGTTTGTTATATAGTTCGTGATATCATCGGTCAAATTGGACGGTCAAACGTTGTGTAAAACTCTTTTTAAAAACATAAATCTCAACAATTTAGATTACTTATCATGTTGGTAAGGTTTAATTTATGTAAATATTAATCTCATAGGTTTAAAAATCTGGGTCGTTACAGTACCTACCCGTTAAATAAATTTCGTCCCGAAATTTTAAAATTGTACCTATTTTGCGTTCTCGGGAAACAAATGTGGGTACTTTCGTTTCATCTGATCCTCTCGTTCCCAAGTAAACTCGGGACCTCTTCGAGCATTACAATGAACCTTAACGATCAGTATGTTGCTCTGCTTGAGTTGTTTAACTTCACGGTCCATGATTTCGACTGGGTCTTCTCTGAATTGTAGTTTCTCGTCGACTTGGATTTCTTCAAGAGGAATGGTGAGATCTTCCTTTGCAAGACATTTCTTAAGGTTTGATACGTGAAATGTATTATGTACTTCGGCGAGTTGTTGTGGTGACTCGAGTTGATAAGCTACCTGTCCAATGCGTTCGATGATCTTGAACGGGCCTACATACCTTGGGTTCAGTTTACCCCTTTTACCGAAACGTATTACACCTTTCCAAGGTGACACCTTTAACATAACCATGTCACCGATCTGAAACTCTAATGGTTTCCTTCGGACATCGGCGTAGCTCTTTTGGCGACTACGGGCTATTTTCAATCTCTCCTTGATTTGTACTATCTTCTCAAAAAAAAAACTATCTTCTCAGTCGTTTCGTGTATGATCTCGGGACCAGTTAATTATCGATCTCCTACTTCATTCCAACAGATAGGGGATCTATACTTCCTTGCATACAGTGCTTCGAATGGTGCAGCTTTATTGCTAGTATGATAACTGTTATTATACGAGAATTCTGCTAATGGTAGATATTTATCCCATCCGTTTCCAAAATCAATCACACATGCCCTGAGCATGTCTTCAAGAGTCTGAATTGTTCTTTCACTCTGCCCGTCAGTTTGTGGATGATATGCGGTGCTCATATCCAAACGAGTTCCCAGGGCCTCCTGTAGTGATTGCCAAAACTTTGATGTAAATCTACTATCACGATCGGATATAATGGAAATAGGTATTCCATGCCTTGAAACAATTTCCTTTATGTATAATCGTAATAGTTCCTCCATTCTATCTGTTTCCTTTATAGGTAAGAAATGTGCAGATTTGGTGAGACGATCAACTATTACCCAAATGGTGTCATAACCCCAGGCAGTCTTAGGTAACTTTGTGATGAAATCCATGGTAATACCATCCCATTTCCATTCTGGTATTTCTGGTTGTTAAAGTAACCCTGACGGCTTCTGGTGTTCTGCTTTGACTTTGGAACAAGTTAAACATTCCCCAACATATGTTGCAACATATGTCTTTAAATTAGGCCACCAATAATGCGTCTTAAGATCTTGATACATCTTTCCAACTCCAGGATGTATCGAGTATCTTGTCTTATGTGCCTCGTTCAATATCAACTTCCTTAATCCACCCAACTTTGGTACCCAAATACGGTTTGCAAAATATCGAATTCCGTCTTCCCGTATAACGAGTTGTTTCCTATACTTCTTCATTATTTCATTTCCTATGTTTTCTTTAGTAAGAGTTTCTCGTTGAGCCTCTTTGATTTGTGAGTTGAGATTCATGCGAATTTTTATCTTCATCGCTCGTACTCGAATTGGTTCCCGTTCCTTTCTGCTTAGAGCGTCGGCCACTACATTCGCTTTCCCGGGATGATAGCGAATCTCACAATCATAGTCGTTTATCAGCTCGACCCACCTACGTTGCCTCATGTTCAGCTGTTTCTAATCAAAAATATGTTGAAGGCTTTTATGATCAGTAAACACAGTGCATTTAACCCCATATAAATAGTGTCTCCATATCTTCAATGCAAACACTACTGCTCCCAATTCAGAATCATGCATCGTATAATTCCGCTCGTGAATCTTCAATTGTCGAGATGCGTATGCTATAACTTTCTTCCGTTGCGTAAGGACGCAACCAAAACCTTGTCGCGAAGCGTCACAATATATCTCAAAATCATCGTTCCCTTCAGGTAACGATAAAATAGGTGCTGTAGTCAACTTCTTCTTCAGTAATTGAAATGCACTCTCCTGCTCAGAAGTCCATTCGTACTTCTTCCCTTTTTGTGTTAACGCTGTTAAGGTTTAGCTATTCGGGAAAAATCTTTAATAAACCTTCTATAATAACCAGCTAAACCCAAAAATTGGCGTATCTGCGTTGGTGTCTTAGGAGTCTCCCATTTTTCAATGGCCTCAATTTTAGCTGGGTTAACCTGAATTCCTTTGCTACTAACAACATGGCCAAGAAATTGCACTTCTTTCAACCAAAACGCACACTTAGAAAATTTGGCGTATAATTGTTCTTTTCTTAACAATTCTAATACCAATCTTAAATGTTGTTCATGCTCTTGCTCACTCTTGGAATAGATAAGAATATCATCAATGAAAACGATAACAAACTTATCTAAATACAGACTACAAACTCGATTCATGAGGTCCATGAATACAGCTGGCGCATTTGTCAACCCAAACGGCATGACCAAAAATTCGTAATGACCGTAGCGTGTCCGGAAAGCAGTTTTCGGAATATCTTCTTCTTTGACACGTAGTTGATGATAGCCCGATCTTAAGTCGATTTTCGAGTACACACATGATCCTTGCAGTTGATCAAATAAGTCGTCAATTCTCGGTAGTGGATACCGATTCTTGATAGTTAACTTATTTAATTCACGATAATCTATACACATCCTAAAAGATCCATCTTTCTTCTTGACGAATAAAATCGGAGCTCCCCACGGTGAAGTACTTGGTCGTATGAATCCACGGTCCAGTAATTCTTTTAACTGACTCTGAAGTTCTTTTAACTCAGATGGTGCAAGTCTATATGGAGCACGAGCCACTGGTGCAGCTCCTGGTACTAGATCTATTTGAAATTCTACAGATCTAAATGGAGGTAATCCCGGCAACTCTTCCGGAAAGACTTCAGGAAAATCTCTTGCCACAGGCACGCCATTGATGCTCTTCACTTTTTCCTTCATTTCGACTTTATTAACATGTGCTAAGATAGCATAACACCCTTTCTTCAAGCACTTTTGAGCTTTCAAACAACTAATGAGTTTTAGCTTTGAGTTACCCTTCTCTCCATAAATCATTACTGGCGTTTTATCCTTACGAGGAATGCGAATTGCCTTCTTGGCGCACACAACTTCAGCTCCTATTTTAGACATCCAGTCCATGCCGACTATTACATCAAAACTTCCTAATTCTACGGGTATCAAATCAATCTTAAATATTTCTCCGGCTAAATTTATTTTACAATCACGGCAAATTTTATCGGATTTAATTAGTTTACCATTAGCAAACTCAATCATGTACTTAGCATCTAGAGGTAATGATGAACAATTCAATTTAGCGTAAAAGTCTCTACTCACGTAACTTCTATCGGCACCAGTATCAAATATAATAGATGAGGATAAGTTATTAATGGTAAACGTACCCGTAACAAGCTCCGGGTCTTCACACGCCTCTCTAGCATTAATAACAAATGCTCTTCCACGTGCAGATCCATTATTCTTCTTTGGATTCGGACACTGGCTCTTATAATGACCTTGTTTCCCACACCCATAATAGGTAACAGTGGCCAAGGCAGTTCTATTTGCATTAGTGGCAGGAGTCTTGGTGCCATTTGTATTTATAACAGGAATCCGACAATCTTCAGCAAGATGACCCCTTCGATTACAATTTTCGCACACCACATTACAATAACCAGAGTGATGTTTGTGGCATCTGTTACATAAAGGATTTCGTCCTTTGTAACCTGAGTTCGAACCGCTACCCGCACCTTGCGTGGTTTCTTATTTCTATTTGGATTGTTGATGATTACCTTCCCACTTTCTTTTGTTTACCGATGTCTTGACATCGGTGTTCTTTTCCAGAATAATCTGGTCCATCAACTCGTTCACCATGGTGATGGCTTCATGAATAGTCTTTGGTTTCGATGCTGTAACATTTGCTTTGACATTTTTAGGCAAACCATCTTTGTACAGTTCTATCTTCCGTTCTTCGGTTGGTACCAATTCGGGACATAGCAAAGCTAATTCCATGAATCGCTGATTGTAGTTGGTGAGTTCAGTACCAACAACTTTCAGGCTTCGTAATTCAGCTTCCAACTTCCTAACCTCGTTCCTTGGACAATACTCGTTGATTAGCATTGTTTTGAATTCTTCCCAGGGAGTATCATAAGCTACATCTCCTCCTACGGCCTTCACATAGTTTTTCCACCATGTGAGTGCACTATCTTGTAAGGTGCACGATGCATACTTGGTCATGTCCTTCTCAATACAACCACTGATTTTAAACACAGACTCAATCTTTTCGATCCACCGGGTTAAACCTACTGGTCCTTCTGTTCCACTGAATGATGAGGGCTTGCAACCTTGAAAAGTTTTGTAAGTACATCCTACACGAGGATTTGAGTTAACTGCAGCACCTCTCGTAGCCTCGACCCATAACATTCTGTCGTCCACTCGCTGATTGATGAGTTCCTCGATTTCTTGTTCCGTCATTCGGTTCAATCGCGCCATAATCTTCAATAAGAATAAAAAAAAATAAGTATTCACATGGAATATTATAGATGTAGTATGTATTTACAGTACATCGTAGCTTATTAATAATATGAACCAGTTATTATTATAAAAGCCTTTTCTTCTTATTAGCGTTTTATAATAAAATCTAGGGTAGTACCTACCCGTTAAAGTTCATACTTAATAGCTTAGTACAGAAATCAATTACTATAACCCAAATAATACTCAACCATGGAAAATTATTGCATTTCACACTTCACTATTTTACATATGCTTATCTTACATCAAACATTAAGCAAACCACACTAGTAATATTATACAAAACGTTATATGATCCCATGGTTTAAAACAATAGCGCATCATTTAACCCAAAATGTTTGTGTTCAAAGAAATCGCTTATAAGTTATCTTGACTGTCTCCCTGCGTTTTGGCGGAGGGGCTAAAGAACTGGATGCCGGGATAGAACTAATAGGAATAGCGGGAATAGGGGTGGAAGTGTCTGGTGGAGTTGGTTCCACAACATCCTCACTAAACTTGGGATTTGGATTTTCCAATTCAGTAGCCTTTCGTTTCTTTCCTCTTTCAAACTTGTCTTTCGTAATTTCCTGTATTTCTTCCTCCTCGGGATCACTTTCCGGTTCCTCTTCAATTGATTCATCCGAAAATTTTGAGTCTTCCCTAAAGGTATCGTTTTTATCATCGGACAGGTTAATGACTGGAACACCATCTGAAGATTCTGGTTCGAAGTCGCTGAATGTGATAACAAGTTCTAAGCCAGACATCTATCACATAACAACTAGCACGTTAGTACCACATAATATTTACATATTAATTTTTTTTAACCAACAAGGATAAGCAATAGTTTTCGAAATCAAACACGGTCAAAGTCCAGACTCACTAATGCATCCTAACAATCTCGATAAGACACACTAATGCAAATTTTCTGGTTCTCTAAGACCAACGCTCTGATACCACATGTCATAACCCGACCTTAACCATAAGGACGATTACAATAACATATGATTTCATCGCAAGGTATTGACCTCCATATGCGACATTTTTCAAAAACTGCATTCGTTTTTACAATACAAACCATAGCTTTTATTACAAATACAAGGTTTAAAAAACTTAATAATGATTATCGTTTAGCGATAATCTTAGACTTACAAACTTTACATGTGATAATAACAATACGACTTCCAACATATTTTACATTACAAATCCTCCGATATGCAGTTTTATTTTTGACACAAATTTGCATACTCAAGATCTTGCTTAAATTCAACATGTTGCAGCGGAAGCTTTTAGTTATCACCTGAGAATAAACATGCTTAAAACGTCAACATAAAGTTGGTGAGATATAGGTTTAATGCCGGCAGCGTTAAAAATATAGACCACAAGATTTCATATATAAACGTTTTAATAAAAATATTCTAAGTTGTTGAGCACTTGATAACCATACTTAACATTTAATCAACGTCGCATATTCCCTTTATTATGAAATCTTACTACACCGTACCAAGTGTAGTTACCGAAACGAAGTACTGTGCAACCGTTGAATACTGGTCGTCCAGTCCGGTTGGGGTTGTCAGGCCCGATAGATTTATCAACAGGATTCGCGTTTACAATACCTCATGTAAATAATAGTTACCAAGTTACAGGGAAGTATGCCAGTGGTACAACTCAACGTAGAATATATATTTTTAATCACTTGTGTCCATAACGTAAATCATAAAATGCATGTATTCTCATCCCGAAATATTTAGAGTTTAAAAGTGGGACTATATACTCACTTTTGCCTTGAAGGTATTTATCACGACTTGGTCTCCGATAGATATCACGAACCTAACCATATATATAATATATCAACTGTTTTCTTTTTAAGTAATCGTTATATATATATATATATATATATATATATATATATATATATATATATATATATATATATATATATATATATATATATATATATATATATATATATATATATATATATATATACTTTTAATACTTTTAATATTTTCTTAGTCCGTAGTTAGCAGTCCGATGTTAGTGGTCCATAATTAGTTGCTTAAATAAAATAAATAAAGACCCCATCGTATTCGTATTGATCAGAATTAATCTCGACCCATGGTACCATGTTGTCAAGTGACGTGTTGCGTACATAAAATACCGTGTTGTCAAATGACGTGTTGCGTACAATCATGAGGTCTTATGATTAATCTTCTCGTGTTGTTTACGGGTGGTCCTGAAATATATAAAATCAAATCATAAGTAAATATATATGAAATATCATATTAATTAGAAATATATGATTAATTTAATTTTTCTCCAAATATTTTCGTAGCTAAACTAGCTTCGGATACCCGATCTTATTTTAGTCGTAGTTTCTTAATTACAACTCCGTTTTTGTTGGTTCAACTTGCCACTTCCTTGGATCGAGTCAAATTTTAAGAATATGAACTGAAAATACCTTAGGTTGTATTCAAAATCACAGGTTATAGGTCAAACTTTGGTGAAACTTATGAAGGTGATCATTTTCCATCATAAAAACAACATTTAATGATCATTTTTCTAAAAATACTTACACTTTGAGTTAAACCATGAAATTTTTATGTGTTAACATATTCATAAGAAATATCATTTTTCCAGAACATAAACTTCCAATTCAAAGCTTAAGATGGTTTTTAATTATCCAACCCAAAACAGCCCCGGTTGCACTCCGACGACGTAGACTCAGTTTTTAAGGTGTTCTTTGTAAAACCAAGTTATATCTTGTTAAGTTAGCATATCATTATGATATATTACAGGTCTTGAAGTGTTTTAAAAGTCAAGTTAGAAGGATCTATTTAGTTTGCGAACAAGTTTGAAATCATTCAAACTATGTTCTTGTTGTTAAAATTTTATACCACAAAATAAGATAGCTATATGAATATGAATTGAATAAGATTATGAATAAGGTTACTACCTCAAGTTACTTGGACAAAGTTACTCTAATAGATGAGAAAAATCTTAGAACCAAAAGAGTGGTGGAGTTGGATCAAAAGGTTGGAAGTAAACTTGTATTTTTGGAAGGATTATTGAAGTTTTCTTGTAAGGAATTTATTATGATGATTAAGGCTTGTTTTTGAAGCTAGATCTTCATGGTTATTTGCTGAGATTGTGAAGAACACTTAAGGTTCCTAAAAGTGTGTTTTTGGTTAGAGAAAATGTGTAGTAAAAAAGAAATTGGAATTGAGTATAAATGATGGTGAAAAGATGTATAAATATGTAATATTGTGCAAAAGTCTTGTAATATGCCAAATTGATTAATCATGCATGCTAAGATCCAAAATTTGCTGACTCATGGCTGCTAATAAAGTGATTGTGATGTGTATATACTAATAGTAAATACGTATAGGAGCTGGGTATGATACGAGTACATATACTCTAGGTATACATGTAGAAATTTTGAGGAAACGGAACAAGAATTCAAATATAGCTATCTTTTGTAAATATACTTATATTGTTTTATGTATATAAGCCCTTTAAAAGTGATTAAATACATATTTATACGATACATGTATAAGTATTATAGGTTAAAGGTATATATGTCAAATAACGTTACGTATAGTTATCATTTTGAAAACTTAAGTTAGTAGTCTCAAAGTATACTTATAACTTATTGTTATTAGTACACAATAAGATGTTAAACCATTCTCAGATCATGTTAAATATATATAAATACATATATATACACAAACGTATAATTATCATTTGTTATATAGTTCTTGATATCATCTGTCAAATTGGACGGTCAAACGTTGTGTAAAACTCTTTTTAAAAACATAAATCTCAACAATTTAGATTACTTATCATGTTGGTAAGGTTTAATTTATGTAAATATTAATCTCATAGTGTAGTGACCTGAACTTTTCCATGTTTATATATATATTAAATAAAATTGTTATTTACATAATTAAGTGTTTCCAACATGTTAAGCAATCAAACTTGTTAAGACTTGATTAATTGAAATAGGTTTCATATAGACAATTGACCACCCAAGTTGACCGGTGATTCACGAACGTTAAAACTTGTAAAAACTATATGATGACATATATATGGTTATATATATAGTTAACATGATTTTATTATACGTATGTATCTCATTAGGTATTTTAACAATGAGTTATATACATAAAAATGAGACTATTAATTTAAGAAACTCGAAAACAATATATATAACGATTATCGTTATAACAACGTCTTACTAGGTACATATGAATCATATTAAGATATTGATACACTTGGTTAATTATGTTAAATGATAAGTAAATATATTATTAAGTGTATTAACAATGAAATACATATGTAAAAATAAGACTACTAACTTAATGATTTCGAAACGAGACATATATGTAACGATTATTGTTGTAACGATATTTAACTGTATATATATCATACTAAGATATATTATATATCGTAATATCATGATAATATAACAATTTAACATCTCATTTATTATAATAAACAATGGGTTAACAACATTCAACAAGATCGTTAACCTAAAGGTTTCAAAACAACATTTACATGTAACGACTAACGATGACTTAACGACTCAGTTAAAATGTATATACATGTAGTGTTTTAATATGTATTCATACACTTTTGAAAGACTTCAATACACTTATCAAAATACTTCTACTTAACAAAAATGCTTACAATTACATCCTCGTTCAGTTTCATCAACAATTCTACTCGTATGCACCCGTATTCGTACTCGTACAATACACAGCTTTTAGATGTATGTACTATTGGTATATAAACTCCAATTATCAGCTCTTATCAGCCCATGTGAGTCACCTAACACATGTAGGAACCATAATTTGGCAACTAGCATGTAATATCTCATAAAATTACAAAAATATGAGTAATCATTCATGACTTATTTACATGAAAACAAAATTACATATCCTTTATATCTAATCCATACACCAACGACCAAAAACACCTACAAACACTTTCATTCTTCAATTTTCTTCATCTAATTGATCTCTCTCAAGTTCTATCTTCAAGTTCTAAGTGTTCTTCATAAATTCCGAAAGTTCTAGTTTCATAAAATCAAGAATACTTCCAAGATTGCAAGTTTACTTCCAAGTTTTCTAAATCCATTCCAAGTAATCATCCAAGATCAAGAAACCTTTGTTACTTATAGTAGGTTATCTTTCTAATACAAGGTAATAATCATATTCAAACTTTAATTCAATTTCTATAACTATAACAATCTTATTTCGAGTGGAAATCTTACTTGAAATTGTTTTCGTGTCATGATTATGCTTCAAGAACTTTCAAGCCATCCAAGGATCCTTTGAAGCTAGATCTATTTTTCTAATTTCCAGTAGATTTATCCAAGGAACTTGAGGTAGTAATGATGTTCATAACATCATTCGATTCGTACATATAAAGCTATCTTATTCGAAGGTTTAAACTTGTAATCACTAGAACATAGTTTAGTTAATTCTAAACTTGTTCGCAAATAAAAGTTAATCCTTCTAATTTGACTTTTAAAATCAACTAAACACATGTGCTATATCTATATGATATGCTAACTTAATGATTTAAAACCTGGAAACACGAAAAACACCGTAAAACCGGATTTATGCCGTCGTAGTAACACCGCGGGCTGTTTTGGGTTAGTTAATTAAAAACTATGATAAACTTTGATTTAAAAGTTTTTATTCTGAGAAAATGATTTTTATTATGAACATGAAACTATATCCAAAAATTATGGTTAAACTCAAAGTGGAAGTACGTTTTCTAAAATGGTCATCTAGACGTCGTTCTTTCGACTGAAATGACTACCTTTACAAAAATGACTTGTAACTTATTTTTCCGACTATAAACCTATACTTTTTCTGTTTAGATTCATAAAATAGAGTTCAATATGAAACCATATCAATTTTATTCACTCAAAACGGATTTAAAATGAAGAAGTTATGAGTAAAACAAGATTGGATAATTTTTCTCATTTTAGTTACGTGAAAATTGGTAACAAATCTATTCCAACCATAACTTAATCAACTTGTATTGTATATTATGTAATCTTGATATACCATAGACACGTATACAATGTTTCGACCTATCATGTCGACACATCTATATATATTTCGGAACAACCATAGACACTCTATATGTGAATGTTGGAGTTAGCTATACAGGGTTGAGGTTGATTCCAAAATATATATTGTTTGAGTTGTGATCAATACTGAGATACGTATATACTGGGTCGTGGATTGATTCAAGATAATATTTATCGATTTATTTCTATACATCTAACTGTGGACAACTAGTTGTAGGTTACTAACGAGGACAGCTGACTTAATAAACTTAAAACATCAAAATATATTAAAAGTGTTGTAAATATATTTTGAACATACTTTGATATATATGTATATATTGTTATAGGTTCGTGAATCAACCAGTGGCCAAGTCTTACTTCCCGACGAAGTAAAAATCTGTGAAAGTGAGTTATAGTCCCACTTTTAAAATCTAATATTTTGGGATGAGAATACATGCAGGTTTTATAAATGATTTACAAAATAGACACAAGTACGTGAAAGTACATTCTATGGTTGAATTATCGAAATCGAATATGCCCCTTTTTATTAAGTCTGGTAATCTAAGAATTAGGGAACAGACACCCTAATTGACGCGAATCCTAAAGATAGATCTATTGGGCCTAACAAACCCTATCCAAAGTACCGGATGCTTTAGTACTTCAAAATTTATGTCATATCCGAAGGGTGTCCCGGAATGATGGGGATATTCTTATATATATGCATCTTGTTAATGTCGGTTACCAGGTGTTCACCATATGAATGATTTTTATCTCTATGTATGGGATTTGTATTGAAATATGAAATCTTGTGGTCTATTGTTACGATTTGATATATATAGGTTAAACCTATAACTCACCAACATTTTTGTTGACGTTTAAAGCATGTTTATTCTCAGGTGAATACTAAGAGCTTCCGCTGTTGCATACTAAAATAAGGACAAGATTTGGAGTCCATGTTTGTATGATATTGTGTAAAAACTGCATTCAAGAAACTGATTTCGATATAACATATTTGTATTGTAAACCATCATGTAATGGTCGTGTGTAAACAGGATATTTTAGATTATCATTATTTGATAATCTACGTAAAGCTTTTTAAACCTTTATTTATGAAATAAAGGTTATGGTTAGTTTTAAAAATGAATGCAGTCTTTGAAAAACGTCTCATATAGAGGTCAAAACCTAGCAACAAAATCAATTAATATGGAACGTTTTTAATCAATAAGAACGGGACATTTCAGTTGGTATCCGAGCGTTGGTCTTAGAGAACCAGAAAATTTGCAGTAGTGTGTCTTATCGAGTTTGTTAGGATGCATTAGTGAGTCTGGACTTCGACCGTATTTTCTTTAAAAATGATTGCTTAACATTTTTGTTGGAAACTATATATTATTAACATGTATATATTATGTGATATATTAATCTCTTAACATGTTTGATATTGTGTGATAGATGTCTACCTCTAGCACAAATCCCATTGACTCACCTAATAATAACGAAGAGTCGAATATATATTGGACTAATTCACAAGTTCCCGAAGAGGAACCGGAAGAAGAATCAGAACCGGAAGAAGAATCAGAACCGAAAGAGGAGGAACCGGAGGAGGAAATAGAACCGGTGGGGGAAATAATAAAACGGTTAAGTAAAAGAAAATCCTCAACCAACCGACCAAGGTTAACTATGCTCAATGGTGTTTCCGCCAAGGAAGCAAAATATTGGGAGGATTACCAATTCTCCGATGAATCGGATTTCGACGAGAATTCCGATGATGTTATAGAAATTACCCCAACTGAATTTAAAAAAGCAAAAGAAAATAATAAGGGAAAGGGCATAAAAATAGAGAAATCTAATTCCAACCCCGATGAACTTTATATGTATCGTCAATCCCCGAAGTCCTTAAGTTGTAACAATGACCCGGGAACCTCTAAACCACCAGGTTTTTCTAAACCGTTGTGGAAAATGACAGCTAGTATTAGGGGAACATCATATATCCCTAAAAACTTGGCAAAACGAACCAAAACCGAAGAAGAAGAAACGAGCGAGTCGGAATAAGATAGTTGTATTCGTGTGGTGTAATATATGTAATATAGTGTGCTTATGCTTTATGATATATGTAAAAATTGCTTGTATTAAAAAGTATTTTTCTATGAATCTAACTCTTGTCTATTTTACAGTTTAAAAACACAAAATGGATAGACAACCCAATATTTTAAGAGACCTACCCGGAGACATGATTGATGAAATCTTGTCTAGAGTCGGTCAGAATTCCTCGGCACAACTATTTAAGGCGAGATCAGTTTGTAAGACATTCGAAGAACGTTTCAAGAATGTCTTGGTTTATAAGAGACTTTCGTTTGAAAGATGAGGGATATCACATTGGGAAACCCATAAGTTACGATGTGTTTACTTTGACGCATATATTGCGGGGAACCCAAATGCTATTTTACGCAACGGGTTAAGAAATTATTTTGACTCAATGTATCCGAATATATGACTTCATGATTTAGAAAAAGCGGCTAACATGCAACATAAAGAAGCATGCTATGCTTACGGGTTAGTAATGTTCGCTTCTCACCAAAGTGAGAAAAAGAAGATCGGGCTACAGCTATTAAACAAAACGTTCCCACAAGTGACAGAGTCGGTAATTGGGGTAAGAAATGAGGTTTTTAGGTTATTACAAGACTGTTGGTCATTACGTAACCCTCGTCCCTTTGACGACGTTACAACACGCTGTCTTATCAACAGCCATAACAGTTATGTTCCACAAGACCAAGGATGAGAAGTAGTCCTAGTAAAACAAGAATGCATGACTTGTTTCTGGACGTATAAATTACGTGTCTTTATTGCCTTTGCTGAACGACTTGTGTACTAGCTAGAATTATCTTCACAACTATCTTGTATCAAAGTTATTGTGTGCTATATTTCATGCTTTATGTAAAATAAGCGGTATTGTAAGTTTGTAAAATATTGTATAAAAGTTTAAACGAGAAATATTATTATAATCAGTTTTTCATATAGAATTGTAGTAGTTGAATTGTATATTAGCTACTAAGTATGAACTTAACGGGTAGGTACTACCCGAATTTAAACTTATAAAACGCTAATATGAAGAAAAAGCTTTTATAAATGAGTTCATATTATGCTACGAAATACTATTAACTACTCTTAATATTCTGTATGATTAACTTGTTCCATTTGACTATTTTGAAGGAAATGGCACCGACTACTCGACACACCATGAATATGAATGAAGAGGAATTCCGTACTTTTCTAGCTTCAAACATAGCCGCAGTACAGGCTGCGCTACATACCAACAATAACCTTGGATCTAGCAGTACCGAAAATCGTGTAGGATGCACCTACAAAGAATTCACTGCGTGCAAACCTTTGGAATTTGATGGAACCGAAGGACCGATCCGATTGAAACGGTGGACCGAGAAGGTCGAATCGGTGTTTGCCATAAGTAAGTGTACTGAAGAGAACAAAGTGAAGTACGCTACGCATACCTTCACAGGTTCTGCGTTAACATGGTGGAATACCTATCTAGAGCAAGTGGGACAAGATGATGCTTACGCACTACTGTGGTCAGCATTCAAGCACTTGATGAACGAGAAGTACCATCCCAGAACCGAGGTCAATAAGCTCAAGAAAGAACTTAGAGGGTTACGAACCCAAGGATTTGATATTACCACGTACGAAAGACGATTCACAGAATTGTGCCTATTGTGTCCGAGAGCGTTCGAATATGAGGAAGAGAAGATTGACGCGTTTGTGAAAGGATTACCAGAAAGAATCCAAGAAGATATAAGTTCACACGAGCCCGCCTCCATACAACAGGCATGTAGAATGGCTCACAAACTAGTGAACCAGATTGAGGAAAGAATTAAAGAACAGACGGCTGAAGAGGCCAATGTGAAGCAAGTCAAAAGAAAGTGGGAGGAAAACGGTGATAAGAATCACCAAACAACAACAACAACAACTACAATAATAATCGCAACAATTATCCCAACAATCGCAACATCAATCGCAACTACAACAAACGGCCCAACAACAACAACAGCAACAACAACAACAACAACAGCAACTACAACAATCGTCCCAACAACAATAACAATCCCAACAACAACAACAATCAGAAGCAGCTATGCCAAAGGTGTGAAAAGTATCACTCGGGGTTCTGCACCAAATTTTACAACAAGTGTAAAAGAAATGGTCATAGCGCGGCGAAGTGTGAGGTCTACGGACCAGGGGTTAACAGAACGAAAGGAACAAATGGTGTCGGAATGAGTAATGGTGGAGCAAGTAGTGTCGGAGCAAGTTATGCCAATGTAGTTTGTTATAAATGTGGAAAACCGGGCCACATTATTAGAAATTGCCCGAACCAGGAGAACACGAATGGACAAGGCCGCGGAAGAGTTTTCAATATTAATGCGGCAGAGGCACAGGAAGACTCGGAGCTTGTTACGGGTACGTTTCTTATTGACAATAAATCTGCTTATGTTTTATTTGATTCGGGTGCGGATAGAAGCTATATGAGTAGAGATTTTTGTGCTAAATTAAGTTGTCCATTGACACCGTTGGATAGTAAATTTTTACTTGAATTAGCAAATGGTAAATTAATTTCAGCAGATAATATATGTCGGAATCGAGAAATTAAACTGGTTAGCGAAATATTTAAGATTGATTTGATACCAGTAGAGTTAGGGAGTTTTGATGTAATAGTTGGCATGGACTGACTGAAGAAGGTGAAAGCAGAGATCGTATGTTATAAAAATGCAATTCTCATTGTACGAGAAGAAGGAGAACCCTTAATGGTGTACGGAGAAAAGGGCAACACGAAGCTACATCTTATTAGTAATTTGAAGGCACACAAACTAATAAGAAAAGGTTGCTATGCTGTTCTAGCACACGTCGAGAAAGTACAAACTGAAGAAAAGAGCATCAATGATGTTCCCGTTGCAAAAGAATTTCCCGATGTATTTCCGAAAGAATTACCGGGATTACCCCCACATCGATCCGTTGAATTTCAAATAGATCTTGTACCAGGAGCTGCACCAATAGCTCGTGCTCCTTACAGACTCGCACCCAGCGAGATGAAAGAACTACAAAGCCAATTACAAGAACTTTTAGAGCGTGGTTTCATTCGACCAAGCACATCACCGTGGGGAGCTCCTGTTTTATTTGTCAAGAAGAAAGATGGTACATTCAAGTTGTGTATCGACTACCTAGAGTTGAACAAACTTACCATCAAGAACCGCTACCCACTACCGAGAATCGACGACTTATTTGATCAACTACAAGGCTCGTCTGTTTATTCAAACATTGACTTACGTTCTGGGTATCATCAAATGCGGGTGAAAGAAGATGATATTCTAAAGACTGCTTTCAGAACACGTTACGGTCATTACGAGTTTATGGTCATGCCATTTGGTTTAACTAATGCACCAGCTGTGTTCATGGACCTCATGAACCGAGTGTGTGGACCATACCTTGACAAGTTTGTCATTGTTTTCATTGATGACATACTTATTTACTCAAAGAATGACCAAGAACACGGTGAACATTTTAGAAATGTGTTAGAAATATTGAGGAAGGAAGAATGGTACGCTAAATTTTCAAAGTGTGCATTTTGGTTGGAAGAAGTTCAATTCCTCGGTCACAGAGTGAACAAAAAAGGTATTAAGGTGGATCCGGCAAAGATAGAAACTGTTGAAAAGTGGGAAACTCCGAAAACTCCGAAACACATACGCTAGTTTTTAGGACTAGCTGGTTACTACAGAAGGTTCATCCAAGACTTTTCCAGAATAGAAAAACCCTTGACTGCATTAACGCATAAAGGGAAGAAATTTGAATGGAAGGATGAACAAGAGAAAGCGTTTCAGTTATTGAAGAAAAAGCTAACTACGGCACCTATATTGTCATTGCCTGAAGGGAATGATGATTTTGTGATTTATTGTGACGCATCAAAGCAAGGTCTCGGTTGTGTATTAATGCAATGAACGAAGGTGATTGCTTATGCGTCTAGACAATTGAAGATTCCCGAGCAAAATTATACGACGCATGATTTGGAATTAGGCGCGGTTGTTTTTGCATTAAAGACTTGGAGGCACTACTTATATGGGGTCAAAAGTATTATATATACCGACGACAAAAGTCTTCAACACATATTTAATCAGAAACAACTGAATATGAGGCAGTGTAGGTGGATTGAATTGTTGAATGATTACGTCTTTGAGATTCGTTACCACCCGGGGAAGGCAAATGTGGTAGCCGACGCCTTGAGTAGGAAGGACAGAGAGCCCATTCGAGTAAAATCTATGAATATAATGATTCACAATAACCTTACTACTCAAATAAAGGAGGCGCAACAAGGAGTTTTAAAAGAGGGAAATTTAAAGGATGAAATACCCAAAGGATCGGAGAAGCATCTTAATATTCGGGAAAACGGAACCCGGTATAGGGCTGAAATGATTTGGGTACCAAAATTCGGAGATATGAGAGAAATGGTACTTAGAGAAGCTCATAAAACCAGATACTCAATACATCCTGGAACGGGGAAGATGTACAAGGATCTCAAGAAACATTTTTGGTGGCCGGGTATGAAAGTCGATGTTGATAAATACGTAGGAGAATGTTTGACGTGTTCTAAGGTCAAAGCTGAGCATCAGAAACCATCAGGTCTACTTCAACAACCCGGAATCCCGGAATGGAAATGGGAAAACATTACCATGGATTTCATCACTAAATTGCCAAGGACTGCAAGTTGTTTTGATACTATTTGGGTAATAGTTGATCGTCTCACCAAATCAGCACACTTCCTGCCAATAAGAGAAGATGACAAGATGGAGAAGTTAGCACAACTGTATTTGAAGAAAGTCGTCTCCAGACATGGAATACCAATCTCTATTATCTTTGATAGGGATGGCAGATTTATTTCAAGATTTTGGCAGACATTACAGCAAGCATTAGGAACTCGTCTAGACATGAGTACTGCCTATCATCCACAAACTGATGGGCAGAGCGAAAGGACGATACAAACACTTGAAGACATGCTACGAGCATGTGTTATTGATTTCGGAAACAGTTGGGATCGACATATACCGTTAGCAGAATTTTCCTACAACAACAGCTACCATTCAAGCATTGAGATGGCGCCGTTTGAAGCACTTTATGGTAGAAAGTGCAGGTCTCCGATTTGTTGGAGTGAAGTGGGGGATAGACAGATTATGTGTCTAGAGATAATACAAGAAACTACCGAGAAAATCATCCAAATTCAACAAAGATTGAAAACCGCCCAGAGTCGACAAAAGAGCTACGCGGACAGTAAAAGAAAAGATATAGAGTTTGAAATTGGAGAAATGGTCATGCTTAAGGTTTCACCTTGGAAAGGCATTGTTCGATTTGGTAAACGGGGGAAACTAAATCCAAGGTACATTGGACCATTCAGGATTATAGATCGTGTCGGACCAGTAGCTTACCAACTGGAGCTACCTCAACAACTCGCGGCTGTACATAACACTTTCCACGTCTCAAATATGAAGAAATGTTTTGCTAAAGAAGATCTAACTATTCCGTTGGACGAAATCCAAATCAATGAAAAACTTCAATTCATTGAAGAACCCGTCGAAATAATGGATCGTGAGGTTAAGAGACTTAAACAAAACTAGATACCGATTGTTAAGGTTCGATGGAATGCTCGTAGAGGACCCGAGTTCACCTGGGAGCGTGAAGATCAGATGAAGAAGAAATACCCACATTTATTTCCAGAAGATACGTCAACACCTCCAACAACTTAAAATTTCGGGACGAAATTTATTTAACGGGTAGGTACTGTAGTGACCCGAACTTTTCCACGTTTATATATATATATATTAAATCAAATTGTTATTTACATGATTAAGTGTTTCCAACATGTTAAGCAATCAAACTTGTTAAGACTTGATTAATTGAAATAGGTTTCATATAGACAATTGACCACCCAATTTGACCGGTGATTCACGAACGTTAAAACTTGTAAAAACTATACGATGACATATATATGGTTATATATATAGTTAACATGATTTTATTATAAGTATGTATCTCATTAGGTATTTTAACAATGAGTTATATACATAAAAATGAGACTATTAATTTAAGAAACTCGAAAACGATATATATAACGATTATCGTTATAACAACGTCTTACTAGGTACATATGAATCATATTAAGATATTGATACACTTGGTTAATTATGTTAAATGATAAGTAAATATATTATTAAGTGTATTAACAATGAAATACATATGTAAAAATAAGACTACTAACTTAATGATTTCGAAACGAGACATATATGTAACGATTATCGTTGTAACGACATTTAACTGTATATATATCACACTAAGATATATTATATATCATAATATCATGATAATATAACAATTTAACATCTCATTTGTTATAATAAACAATGGGTTAACAACATTCAACAAGATCGTTAACCTAAAGGTTTCAAAACAACATTTACATGTAACGACTAACGATGACTTGACGACTCAGTAAAAATGTATATACATGTAGTGTTTTAATATGTATTCATACAATTTTGAAAGACTTCAAGACACTTATCAAAATACTTCTACTTAACAAAAATGCTTACAATTACATCCTCGTTCAGTTTCATCAACAATTCTACTCGTATGCACCCGTATTCGTACTCGTACAATACACAGCTTTTAGATGTATGTACTATTGGTATATACACTCCAATGATCAGCTCTTAGCAGCCCATTTGAGTCACCTAACACATGTGGGGACCATCATTTGGCAACTAGCATGAAATATCTCATAAAATTACAAAAATATGAGTAATCATTCATGACTTATTTACATGAAAACAAAATTACATATCCTTTATATCTAATCCATACACCAACGACCAAAAACACCTACAAACACTTTCATTCTTCAATTTTATTCATCTAATTGATCTCTCTCAATTTCTATCTTCAAGTTCTAAGTGTTCTTCATAAATTCCAAAAGTTCTAGTTTCATAAAATCAAGAATACTTCCAAGATTGCAAGTTTACTTCCAAGTTTTCTAAATCCATTCCAAGTAATCATCCAAGATCAATAAACCTTTGTTACTTACAGTAGGTTATCTTTCTAATACAAGTTAATAATCATATTCAAACTTTAATTCAATTTCTATAACTATAACAATCTTATTTCGAGTGGAAATCTTACTTGAAATTTTTTTCGTGTCATGATTCTGCTTCAAGAACTTTCAAGCCATCCAAGGATCCTTTGAAGCTAGATCTATTTTTCTAATTTCTAGTAGGTTTATCCAAAGAACTTGAGGTAGTAATGATGTTCATAACATCATTCGATTCATACATATAAAGCTATCTTATTCGAAGGTTTAAACTTATAATCACTAGAACATAGTTTAGTTAATTCTAAACTTGTTCGCAAATAAAAGTTAATCCTTCTAACTTGACTTTTAAAATCAACTAAACACATGTTCTATATCTATATGATATGCTAACTTAATGATTTAAAACCTGGAAACACGAAAAACACCGTAAAACCGGATTTACGCCGTCGTAGTAACACCGCGGGCTGTTTTGGGTTAGTTAATTAAAAACTATGATAAAATTTGATATAAAAGTTGTTATTCTGAGAAAACGATTTTTATTATGAACATGAAACTATATCCAAAAATTATGGTTAAACTCAAAGTGGAAGTATGTTTTCTAAAATGGTCATCTAGACGTCGTTCTTTCGACTGAAATGACTACCTTTACAAAAATGACTTGTAACTTATTTTTTCGACTATAAACCTATACTTTTTCTGTTTAGATTCATAAAATAGAGTTCAATATGAAACCATAGCAATTTTATTCACTCAAAACGGATTTAAAATGAAGAAGTTATGGGTAAAACAAGATTGGATAATTTTTCTCATTTTAGCTACGTGAAAATTGGTAACAAATCTATTCCAACCATAACTTAATCAACTTGTATTGTATATTATGTAATCTTGATATACCATAGACACGTATACAATGTTTCGACCTATCATGTCGACACATCTATATATATTTCGAAACAACCATAGACACTCTATATGTGAATGTTGGAGTTAGCTATACAGGATTGAGGTTGATTCCAAAATATATATAGTTTGAGTTGTGATCAATACTGAGATACGTATATACTGGGTTGTGGATTGATTCAAGATAATATTTATCGATTTATTTCTGTACATCTAACTGTGGACAACTAGTTGTAGGTTACTAAAGAGGACAGCTGACTTAATAAACTTAAAACATCAAAATATATTAAAAGTGTTGTAAATATATTTTGAACATACTTTGATATATATGTATATATTGTTATAGGTTCGTGAATCAACCAGTGGCCAAGTCTTACTTCCTGAGGAAGTAAAAATCTGTGAAAGTGAGGTATAGTCCCACTTTTAAAATCTAATATTTTTGGGATGAGAATACATGCAGGTTTTATAAAGGATTTACAAAATAGACAGAAGTACGTGAAACTACATTCTATGGTTGAATTATCGAAATCGAATATGCCCCTTTTTATTAAGTCTGGTAATCTAAGAATTAGAGAACAGACACTCTAATTGATGCGAATCCTAAAGAAAGATCTATTGGGCCTAACAAACCCCATCTAAAGTACCGGATGCTTTAGTACTTCGAAATTTATATCATATCCGAAGGGTGTCTTGGAATGATGGGGATATTCTTATATATATGCATCTTGTTAATGTCGGTTACCAGGTGTTCACCATATGAATGATTTTTATCTCTATGTATGGGATGTGTATTGAAATATGAAATCTTGTGGTCTATTGTTACGATTTGATATATATAGGTTAAACCAATTGTAGTGACCCAAACTTTTCCATGTTTATATATATTAATTGAGATTGATATTTACATGATTAAATGTTTCCAACATGTTAAGCAATCAAACTTGTTAAGACTTGATTAATTGAAATATGTTTCATATAGACAATTGACCACCCAAGTTGACCGGTGATTCACGAATGTTAAAACTTGTAAAAACTATATGATGACATATATATGGATATATATATAGTTAACATGATACTATGATAAGTAAACATATCATTAAGTATATTAACAATGAACTAGATATGTAAAAACAACACTACTAACTTAATGATTTTTAAACGAGACATATATGTAACGATTATCGTTGTAAAGACATTTAATGTATATATATCATATTAAGAGATATTCATACATGATAATATCATGATAATATAATAATTTAAAATCTCATTTGATATTATAAACATTTTATTAACAACATTTGACAAGATCGTTAACCTAAAGGTTTCAAAACAACACTTACATGTAACGACTAACGATGACTTAACGACTCAGTTAAAATGTATATACATGTAGTGTTTTAATATGTATTCATACACTTTTGAAAGACTTCAAGACACTTATCAAAATACTTCTACTTAACAAAAATGCTTACAATTACATCCTCGTTCAGTTTCATCAACAATTCTACTCGTATGCACCCGTATTCGTACTCGTACAATACACAGCTTTTAGATGTATATACTATTGGTATATACACTCCAATAATCAGCTCTTAGCAGCCCATGTGAGTCACTTAACACATGTAGGAACCATCATTTGGCAACTAGCATGAAATATCTCATAAAATTACAAAAATATGAGTAATCATTCATGACTTATTTACATGAAAACAAAATTACATATCCTTTATATCTAATCCATACACCAACGACCAAAAACACCTACAAACACTTTCATTCTTCAATTTTCTTCATCTAATTGATCTCTCTCAAGTTCTATCTTCAAGTTCTAAGTGTTCTTCATTTATTCTACAAGTTCTAGTTACATAAAATCAAGAATAATTTCAAGTTTGCTAGCTCACTTCCAATCTTGTAAGGTGATCATCCAACCTCAAGAAATATTTGTTTCTTACAGTAGGTTATCATTCTAATACAATATAATAATTATATTCAAACTTTGGTTCAATTTCTATAACTATAACAATCTAATTTCAAGTGATGATCTTACTTGAACTTGTTTTCGTGTCATGATTCTGCTTCAAGAACTTTGAGCCATCCAAGGATCCGTTGAAGCTAGATCCATTTTTCTCTTTTCCAGTAGGTTTATCCAAGGAACTTAAGGTAGTAATGATGTTCATAACATCATTCGATTCATACATATAAAGCTATCTTATTCGAAGATTTAAACTTGTAATCACTAGAACATAGTTTAGTTAATTCTAAACTTGTTCGCAAACAAAAGTTAATCCTTCTAACTTGACTTTTAAAATCAACTAAACACATGTTCTATATCTATATGATATGCTAACTTAATGATTTAAAACCTGGAAACACGAAAAACACCGTAAAACCGGATTTACGCCGTCGTAGTAACACTGCGGGCTGTTATGGGTTAGTTAATTAAAAACTATGATAAACTTTGATTTAAAAGTTGTTATTCTGAGAAAATGATTTTTATTATGAACATGAAACTATATCCAAAAATTATGGTTAAACTCAAAGTGGAAGTATGTTTTCTAAAATGGTCATCTAGACGTCGTTCTTTCGACTGAAATGACTACCTTTACAAAAACGACTTGTAACTTATTTTTCCGACTATAAACATATACTTTTTCAGTTTAGATTCATAAAATAGAGTTCAATATGAAACCATAGCAATTTGATTCACTCAAAACGGATTTAAAATTAAGAAGTTATGGGTAAAACAAGATTGGATAATTTTTCTCATTTTAGCTACGTGAAAATTGATAACAAATCTATTCCAACCATAACTTAATCAATTTGTATTGTATATTATGTAATCTTGAGATACCATAGACACATATACAATGTTTCGACCTATCATGTCAACACATCTATATATATTTCGGAACAACCGTAGACACTCTATATGTGAATGTTGGAGTTAGCTATACAGGGTTCAGGTTGATTCCAAAATATATATAGTTTGAGTTGTGATCAATACTGAGATACGTATACACTGGGTCGTGGATTGATTCAAGATAATATTAATCGATTTATTTCTGTGCATCTAACTGTGGACAACTAGTTGTAGGTTAATAACGAGGACAGCTGACTTAATAAACTTAAAACATCAAAATATATTAAAAGTGTTGTAAATATATTTTGAAAATACTTGGATATATATGTATATATTATTATAGTTTCCTGAATCAACCAGTGGCCAAGTCTTACTTCCCGACGAAGTAAAAATCTGTGAAAGTGAGTTATAGTCCCACTTTTAAAATCTAATATTTTTGGGATGAGAATACATGCAGGTTTTATAAATGATTTACAAAATAGACACATGTACGTGAAACTACATTCTATGGTTGAATTATTGAAATCGAATATGCCCCTTTTTATTAAGTCTAGTAATCTAAGAATTAGGGAACAGACACCCTAATTGACGCGAATCCTAAAGATAGATCTATTGGGCCTAACAAACCCCATCCAAAGTACTGGATGCTTTAGTACTTCGAAATTTATATCATATCCGAAGGGTGTCCCGGAATGATGGGGATATTCTTATATATGCATCTTGTTAATGTCGGTTACCAGGTGTTCACCATATGAATGAGTTTTATCTCTATGTATGGGATGTGTATTGAAATATGAAATCTTGTGGTCTATTATTATGATTTGATATATATAGGTTAAACCTATAACTCACCAACATCTTTGTTGACGTTTTAAGCATGTTTATTCTCAGGTGATTATTAAGAGCTTCCGTTGTCGCATACTTAAATAAGGACGAGATTTGGAGTCCATGCTTGTATGATATTGTGTAAAAACTGCATTCAAGAAACTTATTTTGTTGTAACATATTTGTATTGTAAACCATTATGTAATGATCTTGTGTAAACAGGATATTTTAGATTATCATTATTTGATAATCTACGTAAAGCTTTTTAAAACCTTTATCTATGAAATAAAGATTATGGTTTGTTTTAAAAATGAATGCAGTCTTTGAAAAACGTCTCATATAGAGGTCAAAACCTCGCAACGAAAGCAATTAATATGGAACGTTTTTAATCAATAAGAACGGGACATTTCAGTTGGTATCCGAGCATTGGTCTTAGAGAACCAGAATTTTGTATTAGTGTGTCTTATCAAGTTTGTTAGGATTTATTAGTGAGTCTGGACTTCGACCGTGTTTACTTGAAAAATGATTGCTTAACCAATTTTCTTGGAAACTATATATTTTTAACATGTGAATATTATGAGATATATTAATCTCTTAACGCGTTTGATATTATAGATGTCTACCTCTAGAACAAGTCCCATTGACTCACCTAATAATAATGAAGAGTTAAATGTAAATTGGAATGATTCGTGGACTGATTCACAAGTTCCCGAAGAGGAACCGGAAGAAGAGTCGGAACCGGAAGAAGAATCGAAACCGGAAGAAGAATCGGAACCGGGTGAAGAAATAGAACCGGTGGGGGAAATAATAAAACGGTTAAGTAAAAGAAAATTCTCAACCAACCGACCAAGGTTAATTATGGTCAATGGTGTTTCCGCCAAGGAAGCAAAATATTGGGAGGATTACCAATTCTCCGCGGAATTGGATTCCGACGAGAATTCCGATGATGTTATAGAAATTACCCCAACTGAATTTAAAAAGGCAAAAGAAAATAATAAGGGAAAGGGCATAAAAATAGAGAAATCTAATTCCAACCCCGATGAACTTTATATGTATCGTCAACCCCCGAAGTCCTTAAGTTGTAACAATGACCCGGGAACCTCTAAACCACCAGGTTTTTCTAAACCAATGTGGAAAACGACGGCTCGTATTAGGGGAACATCATATATCCCTAGAAACTTGGCAAAACGAACCAAAACCGAAGAAGAAGTAACAAGCGAGTCGGAATAAGATAGTTGTATTCGTGTGGTGTAATATATGTAATATAGTGTGTTTATGCTTTTTGATATATGTAAAAATTGCTTGTATTAATAAGTATTTTTTTTATGAATCCAACTCTTGTCTATTTTACAGTATAAAAACACAAAATGGATAGACAACCCAATATTTTAAGAGACCTACCCGGAGACATGATTGATGAAATCTTGTCTAGAGTCGGTCAGAATTCTTTAGCACAACTATTTAAAGCGAGATCAGTTTGTAAGACATTCGAAGAACGTTCCAAGAATGCCTTGGTTTATAAAAGGCTTTCGTTCGAAAGATGGGGGATATCACATTGGGAAATCCATAAGTTACGATGTGTTTACTTTGACGCATATATTGTGGGGAACCCAAATGCTATTTTACGCAATGGGTTAAGAAATTATTTTGACTCAATATATCCGAATATTGGACTTCGTGATTTAGAAAAAGCGGCTAACATGCAACATAAAGAAGCATGTTATGCTTATGGATAGTAATGTTCACTTCTCACCAAAGTGAGAACAAGAACATCGGGCTACAACTATTAAACAAAACGTTTCCACAAGTGACGGAGTCGGTAATTGGGGTATGAAATGAGGTTTTTAGATTGTTACGGGACTGTTGGACATTACGTAACCCTCGTCCCTTTGACGACATTACAACACGCTGTCTTATCAATGGCCATAACGGTTATGTTCCACAAGACCAAGGATGGGAAGTAATCCTAGTAAAACCAGAATGCATGACTTGTTTCTGGACGTATGTGTTGGGATTTTAACAAGTTTGAAACTATTAAGTTCATTTGAGATTATAATCAAAACGGAAGCGTGAATTACCAATTAAACTTGTTTAATCTTTAAACCAATTAAAGTTAAATCCCACAAGGATCAAGTTATGAAATCATGCTTACAATTAACAAGAAAAGGAAGATTAATATACCTCCTTAAAACAAGTTTAAGGGCTGTCCAAATGGTAGTAAGATGATGAACAAAAGTGTAGAACTTCAAGCCTTTGATCCTCCAACACCACCCTTAAGTTAGCTAGACTTTGTAACCTTAACACCCTTGTTAATCTAGCTTGAAAACCCACCTTTCTACCTTGGAAAAATTCGAACAGCAGCTCCCAAATATGAGCAGAATGTATGATGATATTGAAGAGTTTATAGCTTCTATCTTGAAGCCTCAAGTGTGTAATACCCCAAGCAATAACCCCAACACTTATGCCTTTAGTTAGGATTTGTTTTACACTTGATGTGAGCTTGTAAAAGCAAAGTTAGAACCTCCCTTGAGTCCTAAACAGCCCACGACTTTTTGGACAGCAGCAGGAACAATTTTTGCAGTTTTTACTTGTTGTTATGTTGTGTATTGCATGTGTGTTTTGAGTCAAGACCTTGGTAATACTTATTAAGCATGTTCCTAGGAGTTAAGACCTCAAAAGTACCAAAAGGAATAAGCATGGGAGGACTTCTTGGGTCTACAAAATCTGCCCACAATTTCCATTATTTTATACAAGATGTAAATTTTATAAAACTTGTAAATAATTTTATAAAACTTGTATAAAATATACATGTACTTATTATTTGCAATAATTTTATAAACCATTTTATAAAATATAATACAACATAATTTTTTAAACCTATAAATAATTAAATACAAATTATCCAAATAATTTATTTCAAGTAATAACATTTTAGAAAACCGATTTTCTAAAGTTCAAGTGTCGCGTATTTATTTAACGATCCAGTCATTAAGATTAAATACATATAAAGTGTTGGTAAGCTTGTTATTGGGTATGACCCGACTTGGATCAAAACATATTAGCCACATTAATTTAATATGTCTCTCGGGCATACTAAATACCTTCAGTCTCCCACTTGCACGAGAAACATAAGAAATTAATGCAAGTGATGGATACCACCTAACGACCATCTATCACCCCCAATATGTTATGACTTTGTGCCAATAAATGTTGGAATTCAATATAACAACAAGTTCTTAATGTTAACATAATCACTAAACCAATTTAGTAAGATTTATAGCAAGCGGAAGCATGTTTTAATAAGAAAACATGTGTATATATTTGACCAATTAATTTGAATTCCAATTGGACATCAAGTCATGAAATATGCTTGCAAAATAGAAGTAGTTTAGATATTATACCTTCTCCTAGTAAGGAGGTCAATGAGTGATGATGAAGATGATGAACAAGTGTGAAAAACCCAAGCTTTTGATCCTCCAACAACACCCTTTAAGTTAGCTAGACTTTGGAACCTTAACAACCTTGTTAACAAAGCTACAAACCCCTTTCTTTGCTCACTAATTTCTGGACAGCAGCAACCCAAATGAATGATGATGAATATAGTTTCAAAAGCATGAAACCTCAAGGAGAAATACCCCAAACTATGCACCAACACCTAGCCTTTGGTTAGGGTTTGAATAACACTTGAAAATCACTTGAAAAAGAAGTTTGAAGAACTTGTTTTGGGTCTTCAAACCCCACGGCAGAAGTAGCTGCACCAATGCAGTTTTTTTTCTTGTTTTTCACTTGAATTGGAAGTGCATGTGAGAGAGTTTGAGACAAGGGAAACAAAAGACTTAAAGACTTGTGCAAATCTTGGTCAAAGTGAGTCCTAGCATGCCCTTAAAGAATATGTTGCTACAAGTAACCATGCAAGCATGGGTGACTCATTCTTGGAGTCCCAAAATCAGCACCATGCTTAGATTATAAAAATTTAACCTTTTGTTTATTTTATAAACTTAATAAATACATTATGTATTTATTTGGTTACTTGTGATTTTGTAAACCATTTTACAAATTACAACATAATATGATTATTTAAACTTATAGATAATCAATTCCTCATTATATATAAATTATCCAAATAATTTATCTCAAGTGAAAATATTTCAGAAAACCGATTTTCTAAAGTTCAAGTGTCGCGTATTTATTTAACGACCCAATCGTTAAGATTAAATACTTATAAGGTGTTGGTAAGCTTGTTATTGGGTATGACCCGACTTGGATCATAACATATTAGCCACATTGATTTAATACGTCTCTCGGGCATATGAAATGCTTTCAATCTCCCACTTGCACGAGAAACGTAAGAAATTAATGCAAGTGACGGATACCACCTAACGACCGTCCATCACCCCCAATATGTTATGACTTTATGCCATTCAATAACATCATCCCTTTCGAGTTCCCGTCTCGAACATGAATAGGTGAATCTTTCATTATTTCCTTTCGTCCTAGATGTCATGTTAAATCCAAGAGATACAGAGTGATCACTCTCTTATAGATTTAACTTTTCAGGCCTTAGACATCTGACTCTCAACGAATAAGAGGGACAAATTCCATCTTGACTACATACGTCCTAGATATACACTTTGTAATATACCTGAGTTCTTCCTTATGTACTACCATGTTTCAGAATAGCGAAGGAAAGAATCAAGGCACAGTACTTGGTGAATATCCGAACCTAATATGTATCTCAGGTCAGAGGATACAATGATATTCGCCTTTACTCAAGATTACATGTGATCAACCACATAGGCTCTATACAGTAATTCTTGAGAGCGGGTCTTCCAATATTTGTTTCCCACAAATATCTATGAACCTTGGTTGCAACCTTGCCCCACATTCAACCTATGAATGTATACCAATCCGAGTTCATAATAGTCTAAACCTCACACTTGTTCCCACAAATGTGATCGACTACGGAAATTTAGAATAGTTGCTTATTCATCGATGAAATATGCAAAATAGGAACATAACTCAAATAAATTAACACCATAGTTATATTAATGAGTTTGAATAATTTCGTTCCGGTACAATACATAAAATAGATCAATTCCAATCACTAGAATATCGAAGCCCTAACGCACAAACATGTCCCTCATGTTTTGGTCCATGTAAAAGCTTCGTGAGTGGATCCGCAACATTTTGATCTGTGTGAACTTTGTGAATACATATCTTTCCCTTTTCAACCTCATCCCTGATGTAGTTGAATCTCCGCTCAATGTGACGAGTCTTTTGATGAGCACGAGGTTCCTTGATTTGAGCAATCGCACCCTCGTTGTCACAAAAGATCTCAAGAGGGTCCTGAATGGAAGGGACCACTCCTAAGTCGTCGATGAATTTCTTCATCCATGCAGCCTCCTGAGCTGCCAGTGAGGCGGCAATGTACTCCGACTCTGTAGTGGATAACGCAACAACCTCCTGTTTCGAACTCTTCCAAGACACCGCACCACCATTTAACATGAAGACATAACCGGATTGTGATCGAGAGTCATCTCGATCAGTTTGGAAACTCGCATCCACGTAACCTTTTACAATGAGTTCCTCCTCACCAGACCCATATATTAGAAACATATCCTTAGTCCTCCTAAGGTATTTCAATATACTTTTAACAGCAATCCAATGACTGTTTCCTGGGTTATTCTGGTATCTACTTGTCAAGCTTAGAGCGCATGACACATCCGGTCTAGTACATATCATTGCATACATGATAGACCCAACAGCAGATGCGTATGGGACTTTCTTCATTTTCTCTTGTTCATCTTTCGTGGTGGGACACTGAGATGAACTGAGACTGGTTCCTCTTTGAATAGGTACCAAACCTTTCTTAGAGTTTTCCATCTTGAACCTTTTCAAGATTTTATCAATGTATGTACTTTGACTTAAACCTATCAATCTCTTGGATCTATTCCTATAGATCCCTATCCCCAATATGTATTGTGCATCTCCAAGATCCTTAATGGAGAAGCAACTCTTTAGCCAAGTTTTGACTCCTTGCATTGTGGTAATATCATTCCCAAATAATAATATATCATCCACATATAGTACAAGGAATATGATAGTGCTCCCACTAGCTTTCTTATATACACAAGCTTCATCACCATTTTTAATGAAGCCAAATTTCTCGGCTTCCTCATTAAAACGATGATTCCACATTCTAGATGCTTGTTTCAATCCGTAGATTGACTTCTTTAACTTGCATACCCTTTTAGGATATTTTGGATCAACAAAACCTTCAGGCTGGACCATATAGACATCTTCCATAAGATATCCATTCAGGAAAGCGGTTTTGACATCCATTTGCCATATTTCATAGTCGTAGTGAGCAGCAATGGCAAATAATATCCTGATAGACTTTAGCATTGCCACTGGCGAGAAAGTTTCATCATAATCAACCCCTTGAGTTTGAGTGAAACCTTTTGCTACAAGTCTAGCTTTATATGTATCCAAGTTTCCATGTATGTCGGTTTTCTTCTTGAAAAGCCATTTGCAATCAACTAGCTTAGAGCTAGGAGGTTGCTCAACAAGTTCCCACACTTGGTTTTCATACATGGATTGCATCTCGGCGTCCATGGCATCCTGCCATTTATCTTTATCAATCCTTGATAAAGCATCTTGGTAGTTTGTCGGTTCATCCAAATCAACCGTATAACAACCATCTATGAGAAACCCATATCTCTCAGGAGGATTGCTAATCCTACCAGATCTACGAATGTCTTGTGTACTTTGATCATCCATTTGATCACTATCAACATTTTCATGTTGAGTGCTAGTGTCAACCATTTGTGTATCATCAACTTGATCTTGTACCTCTACAAGATCTATTTTCCTTTCACTATTTCCTTCCATTAGGAACTTAGTTTCAAGGAATTCCGCCTTCCGAGCAACAAATACATTCTGCTCGGATGGATCATAGAAATAGTATCCCATATCATCCTTGGGATATCCTATGAAGATACACTTCGTGGATCGAGCATTCAACTTATTAGGGACGTAACGCTTAGGATAAGCTTCACATCCCCATACCTTTAAGTATGATAGAGATGGAGGTTTACCAAACCACATCTCGTGAGGAGTTCGTTCCACTTTCTTGGTTGGGGCCATATTTAAAATACGAGCCGCGGAGCTTAGACAATAACCCCAAAATGATAGAGGCAACGAGCTTCTTGCCATCATAGATCGAACCATATCCATTAGGGTTCGGTTCCTCCTTTCGGAAACTCCATTAAGTTGGGGTGTTCCGGGTGGAGTAAGTTGTGAGATAATCCCACAACTCCTAAGATGATCTTGGAAAGTATCGCTTAGGTATTCACCTCCTCTATCGGTACGAAGTACCTTAATTGTCCTATTGAGTTGATTTTGTACTTCGTTTTGATATTCTTTGAATGCTTCAAACGTTTCGTCCTTGTGTCTTAATAAGTAGACATATCCGAAACGACTAAAGTCATCAATGAAAGTAACAAAGTATCTTTCACCATTCCTAGTCATGGGTTTAAAAGGTCCACATACATCCGAATGTATTAAACCCAATAAATCTTTAGCCCTTTCATAAGTCCCTTTGAAAGGTGCTTTAGTCATCTTGCCTTGTAAACAAGATTCACATACATCAAACGAATCCATTTCATTTGATTTCAAAAGTCCATTCTTTTGAAGTGTATGAATTCGGTTCTTGTTTATGTGACCAAGGCGACAATGCCATAAGTAGGAATCACTCAAATCCCTTTTGAGTTTCTTGGTGCTTGTATGGTACATTGAGCTACTAGATAATGTGTCATCGTGAACCAATTCATAAATTCCATTTGAAGGTGAAGCCTTGAAATAGAATACATTATCTAAATAAAAGTGGATATCATCATTAACAAAATTAGGATTAAAACCACATTGTTTCAAACGGGAAATAGAAATAATGTTTCGACATAAGTCGGGTGCATACAAAACATCATTCAAAATAAGTTCCAAGCCACTTGGAAGTTTTAACTCAAAGTCTCCTTGAGCTTTCACTTGCACTTTAGCTCCATTCCCCATGAAGAGACTTGATGTTCCCGTTTGCTTGTTACTTCTTTTGAACCCCTGCAAAGAATTGCAAATATGAGTTCCACATCCCGTGTCTAATACCCATGTATTAGAAGAAGTAATACTAAGCTCCATATATACCATATATATATTACCTGAGGTTTGCCCTGCATCCCTCTTGTCCTTCAACTCCTTAAGATAAACCGGACAGTTTCGTTTCCAATGACCTATCTCACCGCAACCGAAACATGGGTCTTCCTTGGGGTTTGCCTTCTCGGCTACCTTTTGCTTTTTAGCCTTCTTGATGGTTGGGGTAACCATCTTCCCCTTCCCTTTGCCTTGATGGGCGGGTCCTTTTCTCTTAGCCACTTTTGGCTTAGAGGTTTTACCTTTGGACCCACTTTGATCGATTGCTAACACGGGTAAAGCCCTTTTACCCATGCTAGTTTCCGCCGTTCTAAGCATACCGTGAAGCTCACCTATGCTCTTATCCATCCCATTCATATTGTAGTTAATTACAAATTGATCAAACCTTTTTGATAGGGAGTTAAGGATAAGATCGGTGGCTAACTCATTTGATATGTTTAGGTTAAGACGGTTAGCACGATCGATAAGGCTTTTCATCTTAAGTACATAAGATGAAACCGATTGGGTATCGTCCATACGACAAGCATGTAGCGCCCGAACCGTTTCGAAGCGCTCGACACGCGCTTGTTGGAGGAACATCTCCTTCAATTGCGTTATCATGTCGTATGCACTATGGTGCTCGAAATCCTTTTGGAGTTCGGGTATCATAGTCCCAAGCATTAAGCATGAGACTTGAAGGGAGTCGTGGCAATACTTATCGTAAGAGGCCATTGCCTCCACATCATTCTCATCCGGTTGATCGGGAATGGGGTCCTCAAGCACATACATTTTATCCTCTTGTTTGAGGACAATCCGAAGATTGCGGAACCAATCCATAAAGTTTGTATGGTTGAGTTTGTCTTTCTCTAAGAGAGACCTTAATGATAGGTGGTTTAGGTTAAGTGGTGCGTTAGGAATGTTGTTGTTGTTATTGGCGGCCATCTACAAAATTTAACAAAGTTTGTTTAAGTATCGATTTTGATTTAACATTCAATACCCTTTTAATCCAATTGATATATTAAATTTTAGAATCCAACGGTAAACCAAATTTCGGTTAGGTGACCTTTATCCCGTTATTTGATTTAGCTAGGTAGTCATTATATGACAATTGCAATCCTTTTGCAACTTCTAAGTTATGGGATCATGCAATCCTTTTGCATGGCATATTAATCCCATCAACGCCTATTTGTTCATCATGCTTCGGTGACCCTAAGTTCATGATTCCCAAATCAAGTCGTCCTACTTGTGTAAACATGTAGACTTAATATACAAGTGGTTAGGTGACCTTTATCCCACATGTATGTGAAGTGTACCTTATTCATATTAGTTCGCTCATGATGGTTAGGTGACCTTTATCCCATCAAGAGTTTCCTAATACGTCTAAGTGTTTCCACAAAAGGATGGCGGTTAACTTGTTTACCTTGTTTGTAAAAGGGATTTTGAGTTTTCGTTTAATTCTAGTTTGAGAAAACATTTATGCCATACACCAACATGCATTTAGTGTATGGTACTTTTGAAAAACCAATTTCTTGTCTTGTAATTGAGCCAATTACTTGATATAAACCATTTTATATACGTTATTCTTTTCTTGTTCTTAATAACCATTTATTAAGGTTTTAGGTTGCTTTTAATTTAACCATTTAAATTGCCGTTTTGCATGTACTTAGAACGTCTAATTTAACCAATTAAATTGTCGTTTTGTTTGTTGTTATCTTGTGATTAATTGTATCAACCAAACATATAAAACAATAATCATACAAACAACCACACATGCAAAATAAGTGTGTTCACAATCTAGCCATTTTGGTGGACATTTGTTTAGCCGAAAACAAATGCCACCGGTTAAGGGGTTTTAACACAAAGCAAGAGATTTCCAATCTCCCACTTAACCTTGCATCCAAATGTTCCTTGTGTTCTTCAAGTCTTCATGATCTTGTTCTTCATTTTTACAAAATATGTATCCTAATACATTTTTATCTAGAAAATGAAATACAACCTAATCTATTTTACATACCAAATATAAAATAAATTACATAACAAATTACAAAATATTACAATTTTACAAACCAAATGAATGAATTAATATTACATACCAAATGAATAAATATAAATCATTCAAACATCCAACCAAACACAAGGTCAAGGCTATGATTGTGAACATGAACATGCAACCAAATATGACCAAATTGCAAGAGCCCAAAACCCATTTTGGTACCCTAAACATTTCGGCCTATAACTCCTACCCACCCAAATCCATGAATTTTTGCAATTTACTTTCATGCATGTTGATAAATTGCAAATATAGTGGGTTTAAACAACATCTTGAAGCATATTTCAACAACTTCGGCTCTAGATACCATTGTTGGAATTCAATATAACAACAAGTTCTTAATGTTAACATAATCACTAAACCAATTTAGTAAGATTTATAGCAAGCGGAAGCATGTTTTATTAAGAAAACATGTGTATATATTTGACCAATTAATTTGAATTCCAATTGGACATCAAGTCATGAAATATGCTTGCAAAATAGAAGTAGTTTAGATATTATACCTTCTCCTAGTAAGGAGGTCAATGAGTGATGATGAAGATGATGAACAAGTGTGAAAAACCCAAGCTTTTGATCCTCCAACAACACCCTTTAAGTTAGCTAGACTTTGGAACCTTAACAACCTTGTTAACAAAGCTACAAACCCCTTTCTTTGCTCACTAATTTCTGGACAGCAGCAACCCAAATGAATGATGATGAATATAGTTTCAAAAGCATGAAACCTCAAGGAGAAATACCCCAAACTATGCACCAACACCTAGCCTTTGGTTAGGGTTTGAATAACACTTGAAAATCACTTGAAAAAGAAGTTTGAAGAACTTGTTTTGGGTCTTCAAACCCCACGGCAGAAGTAGCTGCACCAATGCAGTTTTTTTTCTTGTTTTTCACTTGAATTGGAAGTGCATGTGAGAGAGTTTGAGACAAGGGAAACAAAAGACTTAAAGACTTGTGCAAATCTTGGTCAAAGTGAGTCCTAGCATGCCCTTAAAGAATATGTTGCTACAAGTAACCATGCAAGCATGGGTGACTCATTCTTGGAGTCCCAAAATCAGCACCATGCTTAGATTATAAAAATTTAACCTTTTGTTTATTTTATAAACTTAATAAATACATTATGTATTTATTTGGTTACTTGTGATTTTGTAAACCATTTTACAAATTACAACATAATATGATTATTTAAACTTATAGATAATCAATTCCTCATTATATATAAATTATCCAAATAATTTATCTCAAGTGAAAATATTTCAGAAAACCGATTTTCTAAAGTTCAAGTGTCGCGTATTTATTTAACGACCCAATCGTTAAGATTAAATACTTATAAGGTGTTGGTAAGCTTGTTATTGGGTATGACCCGACTTGGATCATAACATATTAGCCACATTGATTTAATACGTCTCTCGGGCATATGAAATGCTTTCAATAAATAACATCATCCCTTTCGAGTTCCCATCTCGAATATGAATAGGTGAATCTTTCATCACATCCTTTTGTCCTAGATGTCATGTTAAATCCAAGAGATACAGAGTGATCACTCTCTTCTAGATTTAACTTTATCAGGCCTTAGACATCTGACTCTCAACGAATAAGAGGGAAAAATTCCATCTTGACTACACACGTCCTAAATATATACCTTGCATTATACCTGAGCTCTTCCTTATGAACTACCATATTTCAGAATAGCGAAGGAAAGAATCAAGGCACAATACTTGGTAAATATCCGAACCCAATATGTATCTCAGGTCAGAGGATACAATGATATTCGCCTTTACTCAAGATTACATGTGATCAACCACAAAGGCTCTATTTAGTAAATCTTGAGGGTGGGTCTTCCAATATTTGTATCCCACAAATATCTATGAACCTTGGTTGCAACCTTGCCCCATATTCATCCCGTGAATTTATACCAATCCAAGTTCATAATAGTCTAAACCTCACACTTGTTCCCACAAATGTGATCGACTACGGAATTTAGAATAATTACTTATTCATGGATAAAATATGCAAAATAGGAACATAACTCAAAATAAATTAATGCCATAATTATATTAATGAGTTTGAACAATTTTGTTCCGTTACAATACTTAAAACAGATCATGACCAATCACTAGAATATCGAAGCCCTAAAGCACAAACATGTCCTGCATGTTTTGATCCATGTAAGAGCTTCGTGAGTGGATCCGCTATGTTAAGATCTGTGTGAACTTTGCGAATACATATCTTTCCCTTTTCAACTTCATCCCTTATGTAGTTGAATCTCCGCTCAATGTGACGGGTCTTTTGGTGAGCACGAGGTTCTTTGATTTGGGCAATCGCACCTTCGTTGTCACAAAAGATCTCAAGAGGGTCCTGAATGGAAGGGACCACTCCTAAGTCGTCGATGAATTTCTTCATCCATGCAGCTTCCTGTGCTGCCAATGACGCGGCAATGTACTCTGACTCTGTAGTGGATAATGCAACAACATCCTGTTTTGAACTCTTCCAAGAGACCGCACCTCCATTTAACGTGAATACATAACCGGATTGTGATCGAGAATCATCTCGGTCAGTTTGGAAACTCGCGTCCACGTAACCTTTTACAGCGAGTTCCTCCTCACCAGACCCATATATCAGAAACATATCCTTAGTCCTCCTAAGGTATTTCAATATACTTTTAACAGCAATCCAATGACTGTTTCCTGGGTTATTCTGGTATCTGCTTGTCAGGCTAAGAGCGCATGACACATCCGGTCTAGTGCATATCATTGCATACATGATTGACCCAATGCCAGACGCATATGGGACTTTCTTCATTCTCTCTTGTTCATCTTTCGTGGTGGGGCACTGAGATGAACTAAGGAGTGTTCCTCTTTGAATAGGTACCAAACCTTTCTTAGAGTTCTCCATCTTGAACCTTTTCAAGATCTTTTCAATGTATGCACTTTGATTCAAACCTATCAGTTTCTTGGATCTATCCCTATAGATCCCAATCCCCAAGACGTATTGTGCTTCTCCAAGATCCTTAATGGAGAAGCATTTACTTAGCCAAGTTTTAACTCTTTGCATTGCCGGAATATCATTTCCAAATAACAATATATCATCCACATATAGTACAAGGAACATGATAGTGCTCCCATTAGCTTTCTTATATACACAAGCTTCATCACCATTTTTAATGAAGCCAAATTTCACGGCTTCCTCATTAAAACGATGATTCTACATTCTAGATGCTTGTTTCAATCCGTAGATTGACTTCTTTAACTTGCATACCTTTTTAGGATATTTCGGATCAACAAAACCTTCAGGCTGAACCATATAGACATCTTCCACAAGATATCCATTTAGGAAAGCGGTCTTGACATCCATTTGCCATATTTCATAATCATAATGAGCAGCAATGGCAAGTAATATCCTAATAGACTTTAGCATTGCCACAGGCGAAAAAGTTTCATCATAGTCAACCCCTTGAGTTTGAGTGAAACCTTTTGCTACAAGTCTAGCTTTATATGTATCCAAGTTTCCATGTATGTCGGTTTTCATTTTGAAAAGCCATTTACAATCAACTAGCCTTGAGCCAGCAGGTTGTGTAACAAGTTCCCAAACTTGGTTGTCATACATGGATTGCATCTCAGCGTTCATGGCTTCCTACCATTTATCTTTATCAATCCTTGATAAAGCATCTTGGTAGTTTATTGGTTCATCCAAATCAACCACATAGCAACCATCCATGAGAAACCCATATCTCTCAGGAGGATTACTAATCCTACCAGATTTGCGAACGTCTTGTGTATTTTGATCATCCATTTGATCACTCTCAACATTTTCATGTTGAGTGCTAGTGTCAACCAATTGTGTATCATCTACTTGATCTTGAACCTCTTCAAGATCTATCTTCCTTTCACTACTTCCTTCCATTAGGAACTTAGTTTCAAGGAATTCCGCCTTCCGAGCAACAAATACATTCTGCTCGGATGGATCATAGAAATAATATCCCATATTATCCTTGGGATATCCTATGAAGATACACTTCGTGGATCGAGCATTCAACTTATTAGGGACGTAACGCTTAGGATAAGCTTCACATCCCCATACCTTTAAGTATGATAGAGATGGAGGTTTTCCAAACCACATCTCATGAGGTGTTCGTTCCACTTTCTTGGTTGGGGCCATATTTAAAATACGAGCCGCATAGCATAGACAATAACCCCAAAACGATAGAGGTAACGAGCTTCTTGCCATCATAGATCGAACCATATCCATTAGGGTTCGGTTCCTCCTTTCGGAAACTCCATTAAGTTGGGGTGTTCCTGGTGGAGTAAGTTGTGAGATAATCCCACAACTCCTAAGATGATCTTGGAAAGCATCGCTTAGGTATTCACCTCCTCTATCGGTACGCAGTACCTTGATTGTCTTGTTGAGTTGATTTTTTACTTCGTTTTGATATTCTTTGAATGCTTCAAAAGTTTCATCCTTATGCCTTAACAAGTAGACATATCCGAAATGACTGAAGTCATCAATGAATGTAACAAAGTATCTTTCACCATTCCTAGTAATGGGCTTAAAGGGTCCACACACATCCGAATGTATTAATCCCAATAAGTCTTTAGCCCTTTCATAGGTCCCTTTGAAAGGTGCTTTAGTCATTTTGCCTTGTAAACAAGATTCACATACATCAAACGAGTCCATCTCATTTGATTATAAAAGTCCATTCTTTTGAAGTGTATGCATTCGGTTCTTGTTTATGTGACCAAGGCGACAATGCCATAAGTAGGAATCACTCAAATCCCTTTTGAGTTTCTTGGTGCTTGTATGGTATATTGAGATACTAGATGATGTGTCATCATGAATCAATTCATAAATTCCATTTGAAGGTGAAGCCTTAAAATAGAATACATTATCTAAATAAACATGGATATCATCATTAACGAAATTAAGATTAAAACCACATTGTTTCAAACGGGAAACTGAAATAATGTTTCGACATAAATCCGGTGCATACAAAACATTGTTCAAAATAAGTTCCAAACCACTTGGAAGTTTTAACACAAGGTCTCCTTGAGCCTTCACTTGCACTTTGGCTCCATTACCCATGTAGAGACTTGATGTTCCCATTTGCTTGCTACTTCTTTTGAACCCCTGCAAAGTATTGCAAATGTGAGTTCCACATCCAGTGTCTAATACCCATGTATTAGAAGAAGTAATACTAAGCTCTATATATACCATATATATATTACCCGAGGATTGCCCCGCATCCCTCTTTTCCTTCAACTCCTTAAGGTAGACCGGGCAGTTTCGTTTCCAGTGACCCATTTCACCGCAACCGAAACACGGGTCTTCCTTGGGGTTTGCTTGTCCGACAACCTTTTGCTTCTTGTTCTTGTTTTTGGTTGGGGTAACCATCTTCCCCTTTCCCTTGCCTTTATGAGCAGGTCCTTTCCTTTTAGCCGCCTTAGGCTTAGAGGTGTTATTACCTTTGGACCCACCATCATTGATCATTAGTACGGGTGAAGCCCTTTTACCCATGCTAGTTTCGGCCGTCCTTAACATGCCATGAAGTTCCCCAATGGTCTTATCCATCCCATTCATATTGTAATTAATTACAAATTGGTCAAACCTCTTTGACAAGGAGTTTAGGATAAGATCGGTGGCTAACTCATTAGAAATGTTGAGATTAAGACGGTTTGCGCGATCAATAAGGCTTTTCATTTTGAGGACATAAGATGAAACGGATTGGGTGTCATCCATACGACATGCATGTAGTGCTCGAACGGTCTCGAAGCGCTCGACACGTGCTTGTTGAAGGAACATCTCCTTCAATTGTGTGATCATGTCGTATGCAGTATGATGCTCGAAATCCTTTTGAAGTTCGGGTATCATAGTCCCAAGCATTAGGCAAGCGACTTGCACCGAATCGGCGCAATACTTATCCCAATAAGCCATGCCTTCCGTATCATCCTCGTTGGGTTGATCGGGAATGGGGTCCTCCAACACATACGCCTTATCCTTGAGTTTGAGGACAATCCTAAGATTGCGGAACCAATCCATAAAGTTCGTATGGTTGAGTTTGTCTTTCTCGAGGAGAGACCTTAATGATAGGTTGTGTAAGTTAATTGGTGCATTTTGCGTGTTGTTGATGTTATTGGCGGCCATCTATAAAATTTAACAAAGTTCATTTAAGTATTGATTTTAAATTTAATAAACAATACCCTTTTATATTTTAATTGACATATTAAATATTAGAATCCAACGGTAAATCAAATTTCGGTTAGGTGACCTTTATCCCGTTATTTGATTTAGCTAGGTAGTCATAATGACAATTGCAATCCTTTTGCAACTTCTAAATTATGGGATCATGCAATCCTTTTGCATGGCATATTTATCCCATCAACGCCTATTTGTTCCTCATGCTTCGGTGACTCTAAGTTCATGATTCCCAAATCAAGTCGTCCTACTTGTGTAAACTTGTAAATTTAACAAACAAGCGGTTAGGTGACCTTTATCCCACAAGCATGTCAAATTCACCTTAACCACATTAGTTTGTTCATAACGGTTAGGTGAACTTTATCCCATCATGAGTTCCCTAATATGTTTAAGTGTCGCACAAAAGGATGGCGTTAAACTTGTTTACCTTGTTTGTAAAAGGGATTTTAAGTTTTCATTAATTCTAGTTTGAGAAAACTTTTATGCCATACACCAACATGCATTTAGTGTATGGTACTTATGAAAAACCATTTTCATGTCTTGTAATTTGCCAATTACTTGATATAAACCATTTTATATATACGTGATCCTTTTCTTGTTCTTAATAACCATTTATTAAGGTCTTTAGTTGCTTTTAATTTAAACAATTAAATTGTCGTTTTGCATGTTATTAATACGTTTAATTTAACCAATTAAATTGTCGTTTTGCTTGTTGTTATCTTGTGATTAATTGTATCAACCAAACATACAATAAAATAAACAAACAAACAACCACACATGCAAAACAAGTATGTTCACAATCTAGCTATTTTGGTGGACATTTGTTTAGCCGAAAACAAATGTCACCGGGTTAAGGGGTAATAATACAAAGTAGGAGATTTCAAATCTCCCACTTAACCTTGCATCCATATGCTCCTTGTGTTCTTCAAGTTTTCATCATCTTGTATCTTCATTTTTACAAAATATGTATCCTAATACATTTTTCTCTAGAAAATGAAAATATAACCTAATCTATTTTACATGCCAAATATAAATAAATTACATAACCAAATGAATGAATTATTACATGCCAAATAAATAATTATTACAAACCAAATTGAATGAATTAATATTACATACCAAATGAATAATACAATTCATTCAAACACACATGCATGTAACACAAGGTCAAGGCTAAAATTGTGAACATTAACATGCAACTAAAATATGAACCAAATGGAAGAACCCAAACCCATTTTGGGACTCCATAAATTCGGCCTTAACTTTAAACCCACCCAAACCCTTTTATTTTTGCATTCTACATTCATGCATGTTTATAGAATGCAAATATAGTGGGAAGCATATTTCAACAACTTCGGCTCTAGATACCATTGTTGGGATTTTAACAAGTTTGAAACTCTTAAGTTCATTTGAGATTATAATCAAAACAGAAGCGTGAATTACCAATTAAACTTGTTTAATCTTTAAACCAATTAAAGTTAAATCCCACAAGGATCAAGTTATGAAATCATGCTTACAATTAACAAGAAAAGGAAGAGTAATATACCTCCTTAAAACAAGTTTAAGGGCTGTCCAAATGGTAGTAAGATGATGAACAAAAGTGTAGAACTTCAAGCCTTTGATCCTCCAACACCACCCTTAAGTTAGCTAGACTTTGTAACCTTAGCACCCTTGTTAATCTAACTTGAAAACCCACCTTTCTACCTTGGAAAAATTCGAACAGCAGCTCCCAAATATGAGCAGGATGTATGATGATATTGAAGAGTTTATAGCTTCTATCTTGAAGCCTCAAGTGTGTAATACCCCAAGCAATAACCCCAACACTTATGCCTTTAGTTAGGATTTGTTTTACACTTGATGTGAGCTTGTAAAAGCAAAGTTAGAACCTCCCTTGAGTCCTAAACAGCCCACGGCTTTTTGGACAGCAGCAGGAACAATTTTTGCAGTTTTTACTTGTTGTTATGTTGTGTATTGCATGTGTGTTTTGAGTCAAGACCTTGGTAATACTTATTAAGCATGTTCCTAGGAGTTAAGACCTCAAAAGTACCAAAAGGAATAAGCATGGGAGGACTTCTTGGGTCTACAAAATCTGCCTACAATTTCCATTATTTTATACAAGATGTAAATTTTATAAAACTTGTAAATAATTTTATAAAACTTGTATAAAATATACATGTACTTATTATTTGCAATAATTTTATAAACCATTTTATAAAATATAATACAACATAATTTTTTAAACCTATAAATAATTAAATATAAATTATCCAAATAATTTATTTCAAGTAATAACATTTCAGAAAACCGATATTCTAAAGTTCAAGTGTCGCGTATTTATTTAACGATCCAGTCGTTAAGATTAAATACTTATAAAGTGTTGGTAAGCTTGTTATTGGGTATGACCCGACTTGGATCAAAACATATTAGCCACATTAATTTAATATGTCTCTCGGGCATACTAAATACCTTCAGTCTCCCACTTGCACGAGAAACATAAGAAATTAATGCAAGTGATGGATACCACCTAACGACCGTCCATCACCCCCAATATGTTATGACTTTGTGCCATTCAATAACATCATCCCTTTCGAGTTCCCATCTCGAATATGAATAGGTGAATCTTTCATCACATCCTTTTGTCCTAGATGTCATGTTAAATCCAAGAGACACAGAGTGATCACTCTCTTCTAGATTGTGTGCTATATTTCATGCTATATGTAAAATAAGCGGTATTGTAAGTTTGTAAAATATTGTGTAAAAGTTTGAACGCGAAATATTATTATAATCAGTTTTTCATATAGAATTGTAGTAGTTGAATTGTATATTAGCTACTAAGTATGAACTTAACGGGTAGGTACTACCCGAATTTAAACTTATAAAACGCTAATATGAAGAAAAAGCTTTTATAAATGAGTTCATATTATGCTACGAAATACTATTAACTACTCTTAATATTCTGTATGATTAACTTGTTCCATTTGACTATTTTGAAGGAAATGGCACGGAACTAGTCGACACACTGTGAATATGAATGAAGAGGAATTCCGTACTTTTCTAGCTTCAAACATAGCCGCAGTACAGGCTGCGCTACATACCAACAATAACCTTGGATCTAGCAGTACAAGAAATCGTGTAGGATGCACCTACAAAGAATTCACTGCCTGCAAACCTTTGGAATTTGATGGAACCGAAGGACCGATCGGATTGAAACGGTGGACCGAGAAGGTCGAATCGGTGTTTTCCATAAGTAAGTGTACTGAAGAGGACAAAGTGAAGTACGATACGTATACCTTCACAGGTTCTGCGTTAACATGGTGGAATACCGATCTAGAGCAAGTGGGACAAGACGATGCGTACGCATTACCGTGGTCAGCATTCAAGCACTTGATGAACGAGAAGTACCGTCCCAGAACCGAGGTCAATAAGCTCAAGACAGAACTTAGAGGGTTACGAACCCAAGGATTTGATATTACCACGTACGAAAGACGATTCACAGAATTGTGCCTATTGTGTCCGGGAGCATTCGAAGATGAGGAAGAGAAGATCGACGCGTTTTTGAAAGGATTACCGGAAAGAATCCAAGAAGATATAAGTTCACACGAGCCCGCCTCCATACAACAGGCATGTAGAATGGCTCACAAACTAGTGAACCAGATTGAAGAAAGAATTAAAGAACAGACTGCTGAAGAGGCCAATGTAAAGCAAGTCAAAAGAAAGTGGGAGGAAAACGGTGATAAGAATCACCAATACAACAACAAAAGCAATTACAATAATAATCGCAACAATTATCCCAACAATCGCAACATCAATCGCAACTACAACAAACGGCCCAACAACAACAACAACAACAACCACCACAGCAGCAGCAACTACAACAATCATCCCAACAACAATAATAACCGCAACAACAACAACAATCAGAAGCAGCTATGCCAAAGGTGTGAAAAGTATCACTCGGGGTTCTGCACCAAATTTTGCAACAAGTGTAAAAGAAATGGTCATAGCGCGGTGAAGTGTGAGGTCTACGGACCAGGGGTTAATAGAACGAAAGGAACAAATAGTGTCGGAACGAGTAATGGCGGAGTAAGTAGTGTCGGAGCAAGTTATGCCAATGTAGTTTATTATAAATGTGGAAAACCGGCCCACATTATTAGAAATTGCCCGAACCAGGAGAACACGAATGGACAAGGCCGCAGAAGAGTTTTAAATATTAATGTGGCAGAGGCACAGGAAGACCCGGAGCTTGTTACGGGTACGTTTCTTATTGACAATAAATCTGCTTACGTTTTATTTGATTCGGGTGCGGATAGAAGCTATATGAGTAGAGATTTTTGTGCTAAATTAAGTTGTCCATTGACGCCTTTGGATAGTAAATTTTTACCCGAATTAGCAAATGGTAAATTAATTTCAGCAGATAATATATGTCGGAATTGAGAAATTAAACTGGTTAGCGAAACATTTAAGATTGATTTGATACCAGTAGAGTTAGGGAGTTTTGATGTGATAATCGGTATGGACTGGTTGAAAGAAGTGAAAGCAGGGATCGTTTGTTACAAAAATGCAATTCGCATTATACGAGAAAAAGGAAAACCCTTAATGGTGTACGAAGAAAAGGGCAACACGAAGCTACATCTTATTAGTAATTTGAAGGCACAAAAACAAATAAAAAAAGGTTGCTATGCTGTTCTAGCACACGTCGAGAAAGTACAAACTGAAGAAAAGAGCATCAATGATGTTCCCATTGCAAAAGAATTTCCCGATGTATTTCTGAAAGAATTACCGGGATTACCCCCACATCGATCCATTGAATTTCAAATAGATCTTGTACCAGAAGCTGCACCAATAGCTCGTGCTCCTTACAGACTCGCACCCAGCGAGATGAAAGAACTGCAAAGCCAATTACAAGAACTTTTAGAGCGTGGTTTCATTCGACCAAGCACATCACCGTGGGGAGCTCCTGTTTTGTTTGTCAAGAAGAAAGATGGTACATTCAGGTTGTGTATCGACTACCGAGAGTTGAACAAACTTACCATCAAGAACCGCTACCCACTATCGAGAATCGACGACTTATTTGATCAACTACAAGGCTCGTCTGTTTATTCAAAGATTGACTTACATTCCGGGTATCATCAAATGCGGGTGAAAGAAGATGATATTCCAAAGACTGCTTTCAGAACATGTTACAATCATTACGAGTTTATGGTCATGCCGTTTGGTTTAACTAATGCACCAGCTGTGTTCATGGACCTTATGAACCGAGTGTGTGGACCATACCTTGACAAGTTTGTCATTGTTTTCATTGATGACATACTTATTTACTCAAAGAATGACCAAGAACAAGGTGAACATTTGAGAAAGGTGTTAGAAGTATTGAGGAAGGAAGAATTATACGCTAAGTTTTCAAAGTGTGCATTTTGGTTGGAAGAAGTTCAATTCCTCGGTCACATAGTGAACAAAGAAGGTATTAAGGTGGATCCGGCAAAGATAGAAACTGTTGAAATGTGGGAAACCCCGAAAACTCCGAAACACATACGCCAGTTTTTAGGACTAGCTGGTTACTACAGAAGGTTTATCCAAGACTTTTCCAGAATAGCAAAACCCTTGACTGCATTAACGCATAAAGGGAAGGAATTTGAATGGAATGATGAACAAGAGAAAGCGTTTCAGTTATTGAAGAAAAACCTAACTACGGCACCTATATTGTCATTGCCTGAAGGGAATTATGATTTTGTGATTTATTGTGACGCATCAAAGCAAGGTCTCGGTTGTGTATTAATGCAACGAACGAAGGTGATTGCTTATGTGTCTAGACAATTGAAGATTCACGAACAAAATTATACGACGCATGATTTGGAATTAGGTGCGGTTGTTTTTGCATTAAAGACTTGGAGGCACTACTTATATGGGATCAAAAGTATTATATATACCGACCACAAAAGTCTTCAACACATATTTAATCAGAAACAACTGAATATGAGGCAGCGTAGGTGGATTGAATTATTTAATGATTACGACTTTGAGATTCGTTACCACCCGGGTGAAAGGACCCATCCTAATCCATCCGGACAAAGTCCACATTGATTATAAACGATTCACAATAGTTGATTACATCGCGAGGTATTTGACCTCTATATGATACATTTTACAAACATTTCATTTGTTTTGAAAAGACAAACTTCCTTACATCGAAAGTTGACGAAATGCATACCATTTTATAATATATCCAACTATATTTGACTTAATAATAATATTGATGAACTCAATGACTCGAATGCAACGTCTTTTGAAATATGCCATGAATGACTCCAAGTAATGTCTCTAATATGAGTTAATGCACAGCGGAAGATTTCTGTCGTACCTGAGAATAAACATGCTTTAAAGTGTCAACCAAAAGGTTGGTGAGTTCATTAGTTTAACATAAATAATCATTTCATAATTTTAATAGACCACAAGATTTCATATTTCCATTTCTCATAAACATACGTCCCATGCATAGAGACAAAAATATCATTCATATGGATTGAACACCTGGTAACCGACATTCACAATATGCATATAAGAATATCCCCATCATTTCGGGATCCTCCTTCGGACATGATATAAATTTCGAAGTACTAAAGCATCCGGTACTTTGGATGGGGCTTGTTGGGCCCGATAGATCTATCTTTAGAGTTCGCGTCAATTAGGGTGTCTGTTCCCTAATTCTTAGATTACCAGACTTAATAGAAAGGGGCATATTCGATTTCGATCATTCAACCATATAATGTCATTTTGATTACTTGTGTCTATTTCGTAAAACAGTTATAAAAGTTGCGCATGTATTCTCAGTCCCAAAAATGTAAAGAGTAAAAGGGGATCAAAGGAACTCACCTAATGTATTTTGTAGTAAAAATACATATGACTATATTGAACAATGCAGGGTTGGCCTCGGATTCACGAACCTATATCAATACTATATAGATTAACACATATACTGGTAATCCACAAATTTATATATTATATCTTAAATTATATATCTATGTATATTTAAAATAGTTAATATTTATATAATTTTATATATACACATATGATTAAAAATAAATAATTTGTTACTTGTAAGTATTTATATATAATAATTCTAATATATATAATTATATGAATAGGTGTAATAAATATACTCCTAGAAAATACTTATTTGTTATAATAATTTTATTAATGTGAAAGTAATAATAAATATAATAATATTAGTACTAAAAATAATTTAATTGATATTTTTATAAATTTTGATAAAATTGATAATTATAATAATAATAAAAATGAAACTATAATAAAAAGGGTACCTTAACTAGAATGAGTTTAAAGAAAAAGAAATTGTTGGTGCCAGGACTCGAACCCGAGACCTCTCACTCACGCTAACGCTCTCAACCAATACTCCGTTTATTTTTTTCTGTTCTAATCTATCCTTATATATATATAAGCCGTATCTGTCTTCATCATAATGATTATAGTAGCCCATCAACATTGAACATAATTCTGCCCAACTAATCATCAGGCTCCCAAGATCATACCAGGCCCATGTTGCATTTAAAAGCCCAAGAGTAGTCCGATCCACCAGCAATTGGATTTGGTCTGGTAATCTTTTAAACGGCAATAGAATTGGGAACAGGAAACAATAGCTGTCATCATCATCTCTCTTTATCAAGATCATTGTTATTCCTCATCCTTATCGTCATCACCATGATTATCTTAATCACCATCATTCGGTGATCATCTAGTCATCATGGAATCATCATTATAGTCGTATCATCTCTCGAATTTGTCTAATATTCCTCTATCATATAACATTACTTATTCATCACCATCTATCATTTTTACTCGTAACCATCATCATGTTCATCCTTTTTCGTTATCAATTATTATCATAAGATCATAATCGGTGATCATATCATCGCCAAATATCTTACTATCTAATCGGTCCAAGTAAAAAGTCCAATAGATACTAAGTCCAATACCTAATCATGTCAGGAATATGTTTCTTTTTTTTATACGGCAATTAGGGATTCCAACAAATAAAGCAGCTCAATTATTTATATCAAGTGGGGTTTTCTATTTGGTCTTTGTCTGCCAACAAATAAAGCACATACCAACTATTCTCATAATTCATTCATGTCTCTCGAAAGTGATAGTTTTTGCTCCTAACCAACAGTGACGGTTGTATACAAAAAAAATATAGTGGTTGTGGTTTGATTCGGACAGAAAAGGAAACAGAAAGAATGAGTGTGGTTTTCGAGTTGTGAAACAGGAAAGAGATAAATATAAGTCGAGTATGCAGCAGTAGTAAAATAAACTTGATCATCTTGGTTGTTTAACGGTGGTTAATTGGTGTTTGCTCTTGATGGTAGTGGTTCTGAGTTGACAACAAAACATAATTTGAGAGAAACTATTAGCTGCAAGTGGTGGTTGGTTGAATACTAATAAGAAACAGAAAAATAGAAAGTATGTATTAGCTTTACATGTTAGTGGGTTTTTCTCTCGGTTACTTAAAATGATAATCCAACAGCTTCAGTGAATAGTAGCAGCCGTTGTAGTAGTTAAGTGGGGGTCTGTGGTGGTGATATGCTGTTGTGTTGGGATTTAACAAGTTCCATTATTTCTAAAACCATTTAAGAATCATTATAATCGGAAGCGTGTAATTATCAAGTTTTACTTGTTAAACTTTAACCAATTTAAAGCTAAATCCCATGGATCAAGTTGTGAACATATGCTTACTAATTGTCAAGAAAGGAAAGAAGTTATACCTCCTCAAAACAAGTTTGAGGGCTGCTCAAGAAGTGCAGAAACTTTGATGAAGATGAAGGTGGAAAGAGCTCCTAACTTGAAACTTCAAGTGTGTAGAACCCCAAGCTCTTATGCTCCAACACCACCCTTAATCTTAGCTATACTTTGGAACCTTAATCACCTTTGAACAAGCTTGAAAACCTCTCATAAGTTGCTGGAAAATTTGGACAGCAACAACCCTCAAAGATGATGATGAAATGAGCTTCTAACTTGAAGCCTCAAGTGTAGTATACCCCAAGCTTTGAACCCCAACACTCTTGCTTTTGGTTAGGATTTATTTGACACTTGAAACAAGCTTGTAAAATGAAATTAAGGACCCCTCTATGGTGCTCAAAGCTCACGGCCAGAATCAGTATTTTTTACTGATTTTGTGCAGTTTTTACAAGCATGTATGTATGTGTTTACTTGAGAGAATTTATTCAAACTTTGGTCCTTGAGTTGCCCATGCACCTAAGGACTTGTGAAGTCTTAAAAGCAACAAAATAAGACAAGCATGTGAGTGTCTAGGAGACCCAAAATCTGCTCACTTATTTTATAAAACAATGTCTTAATAAATATATAAACATGTTATATATATATATATAAAACATGTAATTGTTTTGTTACTTTTATATTTTATAAACCTTTTATAAAATATAACACAATATAATCATTTAAACCTATAAATAATTATATATATAAATTGTCCAAATAATTTATCTCAAGTGATAGTGTTTCAGAAAACCGATTTTCTGAAATTTAAGTGTCGCGTATTTATTTAACAAACCAATTGTTAAGATTAAATACGTTTAAGGTGTCGGTAAGCTTGTTATTGGGTATGACCCGACTTGGATCATAATATATTAGTCACATTAATTTAATACGTCTCTCGGGCATACTAAATACCTTCAATCTCCCACTTGCACGAGAAACATAAGAAATCAATGCAAGTGATGGATACAGCCTAACACACCGTCCATCACCCCTAATATGTTATGACTTTGTGCCATTCAATAACATCATCCCTTTCGAGCTCCCTACTCGAGCTGATATATGTAGGTGAATCTTTCATTATATCCTTTCATCCTAGATGTCATGTTAAATCCAAGAGATACAGAGTGATCACTCTCTTATAGATTTAACTTTTCAGGCCTTAGACATCTGACTCTCAACGAATAAGAGGGACAAATTCCATCTTGACTACATACGTCCTAGATATACACTTTGTAATATACCTGAGTTCTTCCTTATGTACTACCATGTTTCAGAATAGCGAAGGAAAGAATCAAGGCACAGTTCTTGGTGAATATCCGAACCCAATATGTATCTCAGGTCAGAGGATACAATGATATTCGCCTTTACTCAAGATTACATGTGATCAACCACAAAGGCTCTATACAGTAATTCTTGAGAGCGGGTCTTCCAATATTTGTTTCCCACAAATATCTATGAACCTTGGTTGCAACCTTGCCCCACATTCAACCTATGAATGTATACCAATCCAAGTTCATAATAGTCTAAACCTCACACTTGTTCCCACAAATGTGATCGACTACGGAAATTTAGAATAGTTGCTTATTCATGGATGAAATATGCAAAATAACCATAGTTATATTAATGAGTTTGAATAATTTCGTTCCGGTACAATACATAAAATAGATCATATCCAATCACTAGAATATCGAAGCCCTAATGCACAAACATGTCCCTCATGTTTTGGCCCATGTAAAAGCTTCGTGAGTGGATCCGCAACATTTTGATCTGTGTGAACTTTGTGAATACATATCTTTCCCTTTTCAACCTCATCCCTGATGTAGTTGAATCTCCGCTCAATGTGACGAGTCTTTTGATGAGCACGAGGTTCCTTGATTTGAGCAATCGCACCCTCGTTGTCACAAAAGATCTCAAGAGGGTCCTGAATGGAAGGGACCACTCCTAAGTCGTCGATGAATTTCTTCATCCATGCAGCTTCCTGAGCTGCCAGTGAGGCGGCAATGTACTCCGACTCTGTAGTGGATAACGCAACAACTTCCTGTTTCGAACTCTTCCAAGAGACCGCACCACCATTTAACATGAAGACATAACCGGATTGTGATCGAGAGTCATCTCGATCAGTTTGGAAACTCGCGTCCACGTAACCTTTTACAGCGAGTTCCTCCTTACCAGACCCATATATTAGAAACATATCCTTAGTCCTCCTAAGGTATTTCAATATGCTTTTAACAGCAATCCAATGACTATTTCCTGGGTTATTCTGGTATCTACTTGTCAAGCTTAGAGCGCATGACACATCCGGTCTAGTACATATCATTGCATACATGATAGACCCAATAGCAGATGCGTATGGGATTTTCTTCATTCTCTCTTGTTCATCTTTCGTGGTAGGACACTGAGATGAACTGAGAACGGTTCCTTTTTGAATAGGTACCAAACCTCTCTTAGAGTTTTCCATCTTGAACCTTTTCAAGATTTTATCAATGTATGTACTTTGACTTAAACCTATCAATCTCTTGGATCTATTCCTATAGATCCCTATCCCCAATATGTATTGTGCATCTCCAAGATCCTTAATGGAGAAGCAACTCTTTAGCCAAGTTTTGACTCCTTGCATTGTGGTAATATCATTCCCAAATAATAATATATCATCCACATATAGTACAAGGAACATGATAGTGCTCCCACTAGCTTTCTTATATACACAAGCTTCATCACCATTTTTAATGAAGCCAAATTTCTCGGCTTCCTCATTAAAACGATGATTCCACATTCTAGATGCTTGTTTCAATCCGTAGATTGACTTCTTTAACTTGCATACACTTTTAGGATATTTTGGATCAACAAAACCTTCAGGCTGGACCATATAGACATCTTCCATAAGATATCCATTTAGGAAAGCGGTTTTGACATCCATTTGCCATATTTCATAGTCGTAGTGAGCAGCAATCGCAAATAATATCCTAATAGACTTTAGCATTGCCACAGGCGAGAAAGTTTCATCATAATCAACCCCTTGAGTTTGAGTGAAACCTTTTGCAACAAGTCTAGCTTTATATGTATCCAAGTTTCCATGTATGTCGGTTTTCATTTTGAAAAGCCATTTGCAATCAACTAGCTTAGAGCTAGGAGGTTGCTCAACAAGTTCCCACACTTGGTTTTCATACATGGATTGCATCTCGGCGTTCATGGCTTCCTGCCATTTATCTTTATCAATCCTTGATAAAGCATCTTGGTAGTTTGTTGGTTCATCCAAATCAACCGTATAGCAACCATCTATGAGAAACCCATATCTCTCAGGAGGATTGCTAATCCTACCAGATCTACGAATGCCTTGTGTATTTTGATCATCCATTTGATCACTATCAACATTTTCATGTTGAGTGCTAGTGTCAACCAATTGTGTATCATCTACTTGATCTTGAACCTCTTCAAGATCTATCTTCCTTTCACTATTTCCTTCCATTAGGAACTTAGTTTCAAGGAATTCCGCCTTCCGAGAAATAAATACATTTTGCTCGGATGGATCATAGAAATAGTATCCCATATCATCCTTGGGATATCCTATGAAGATACACTTCGTGGATCGAGCATTCAACTTATTAGGGACGTAACGCTTAGGATAAGCTTCACATCCCCATACCTTTAAGTACGATAGAGATGGAGGTTTACCAAACCACATCTCGTGAGGAGTTCGTTCCACTTTCTTGGTTGGGGCCATATTTAAAATACGAGCCGCGGAGCTTAGACAATAACCCCAAAATGATAGAGGCAACGAGCTTCTTGCCATCATAGATCGAACCATATCCATTAGGGTTCGGTTCCTCCTTTCGGAAACTCCATTAAGTTGGGGTGTTCCGGGTGGAGTAAGTTGTGAGATAATCCCACAACTCCTAAGATGATCTTGGAAGGTATCGCTTAGGTATTCACCTCCTCTATCGGTACGTAGTACCTTAATTGTCCTATTGAGTTGATTTTGTACTTCGTTTTGATATTCTTTGAATGCTTCAAACGTTTCGTCCTTGTGTCTTAATAAATAGACATATCCGAAACGACTAAAGTCATCAATGAAAGTAACAAAGTATCTTTCACCATTCCTAGTTATGGGTTTAAAGGGTCCACATACATCCGAATGTATTAATCCCAATAAATCTTTAGCCCTTTCATAAGTCCCTTTGAAAGGTGCTTTAGTCATCTTGCCTTGTAAACAAGATTCGCATACATCAAATGAATCCATTTCATTTGATTTCAAAAGTCCATTCCTTTGAAGTGTATGCATTCGGTTCTTGTTTATGTGACCAAGGCGACAATGCCATAAATAGGAATCACTCAAATCCCTTTTGAGTTTCTTGGTGCTTGTATGGTACATTGAGCTACTAGATGATGTGTCATCATGAACCAATTCATAAATTCCATTTGAAGGTGAAGCCTTGAAATAGAATACATTATCTAAATAAATATGGATATCATCATTAACAAAATTAAGATAAAAACCACATTGTTTCAAACGGGAAATGGAAATAATGTTTCGACATAAATCGGGTGCATACAAAACATCTTTCAAAATAAGTTCCAAACCACTTGGAAGCTTCAACACAAAGTCTCCTTGAGCCTTCACTTGCACTTTGGCTCCATTACCCATGTAGAGACTTGATGTTCCCGTTTGCTTGCTACTTCTTTTGAACCCCTGCAATGAATTGCAAATGTGAGTTCCACATCCAGTGTCTAATACCCATGTATTAGAAGAAGTAATACTAAGCTCTATATATACCATATATATATATTACCTGAGGTTTGCCCTGCATCCCTCTTGTCCTTCAACTCCTTAAGATAGACCGGACAGTTTCGTTTCCAATGACCCATTTCACCGCAACCGAAACATGGGTCTTCCTTGGGGTTTGCCTTCTCGGCTACCTTTTGCTTCTTAGCCTTGTTCTTGGTTGGGGTAACCATCTTCCCCTTCCCTTTGCCTTGATGGGCGGGTCCTTTCCTCTTAGCCACCTTTGGCTTAGAGGAGTTACCTTTGGATCCACCTTGATCGATTGCTAACACGGGTAAAGCCCTTTTACCCATGCTAGTTTCCGCCGTTCTAAGCATACCGTGAAGCTCACCTATGCTCTTATCCATCCCATTCATATTGTAATTTATTACAAATTGATCAAACCTTTTTGATAGGGAGTTAAGGATAAGATCGGTGGCTAACTCATTAGATATGTTTAGGTTAAGACGGTTTGCACGATCGATAAGGCTTTTCATCTTAAGTACATAAGATGAAACCGATTGGGTATCGTCCATACGACAAGCATGTAGCGCCCGAACCGTTTCGAAGCGTTCGACACGCGCTTGTTGGAGGAACATCTCCTTCAATTGCGTTATCATGTCGTATGCACTATGATGCTCGAAATCCTTTTGGAGTTCGGGTATCATAGTCCCAAGCATTAAGCATGAGACTTGAAGGGAGTCGTGGCAATACTTATCGTAAGAGGCCATTGCCTCCACATCATTCTCATCCGGTTGATCGGGAATGGGGTCCTCAAGCACATACATTTTATCCTCTTGTTTGAGGACAATCCAAAGATTGCGAAACCAATCCATAAAGTTTGTATGGTTGAGTTTGTCTTTCTCTAAGAGAGACCTTAATGATAGGTGGTTTAGGTTAAGTGGTGCGTTAGGAATGTTGTTGTTGTTATTGGCGGCCATCTACAAAATTAACAAAGTTCGTTTAAGTATCGATTTTAATTTAACATTCAATACCCTTTAAATCAAATTGAATTATTAAATTCTAGAATCCAACGGTAAACCAAATTTCGGTTAGGTGACCTTTATCCCGCAATTTGATTTAGCTAGGTAGTCAATAAATGACAATTGCAATCCATTTGCAACTTCTAGAGTATGGGATCATGCAATCCTTTTGCATGGCATATTTATCCCATCAACGCCTATTTGTTCCTCATGCTTCGGTGACCCTAAGTTCATGATTCCCAAATCAAGTCGTCCCACTTGTGTAAACATGTAAATTCAACATACAAGTGGTTAGGTGACCTTTATCCCACAAGTGTGCGAAATTTACCTTATTGATATTAGTCCGCTCATGACGGTTAGGTGACCTTTATCCCGTCAAGAGTTTCTTAATATGTCTAAGTGTTTTCACAAAAGGATGGCGTTAAACTTGTTAAGCTCGTAGGTTAAAGGGATTTTGAGTTTTCGTTATTTCTAGTTTAGGAAAACTTTTGCACCATACACCAACATGCATTTAGTGTATGGTTTATTTGAAAATCCATTTTCATGCTTTGTAATTAAGCCAATTACTTGATATAAACCATTTTATATGTATGATCCTTATCATGTTCTTAATAACCATTTATTAAGGTTCTCGGTTGCCTTTTAAATTTAACCATTTAAATTGCCGTTTTGCATGTACTTAGCACGTCTAATTTAACCAATTAAAATGTCGTTTTGTTAGTTGTTATCTTGTGATTAATTGTATCAACCAAACATACAAAACAATAATCATACAAACAACCACACATGCAAAATAAGTATGTTCACAATCTAGCCATTTTGGTGGACATTTGTTTAGCCGAAAACAAATGTCACCGGGTAAGGGTTAATCATACAAAGTAGGAGATTTCAATCTCCCACTTAACCTTGCATCCATATGCTCCTTGTGTTCTTGAAGTCTTCATGATCTTGTTCTTCATTTTTACAAAATATGTATCCTAATACATTTTTATCTAGAAAATGAAATACAACCTATTCTATTTTACATACCAAATGTAAAACAAATTACATAGCCAAAATAATAATTATTACATGCCAATTGAATGAATAATATTACATACCAAATGAATATAACAAATCAACCAAATATAACATGCAATCAACACAAGGTCAAGGCTAGGATTGTGAACTTTAACATGCAACCAAAATTGACCAAAATGCAAGTTCCAAACCCTCTTGGAACCTCTTTCAAATTCGGCCAAGCTTACAAACCCACCCAAACCCATTTGTTTTTGCAATCTACATTCATGCATGTTAGTAGATTGCAAATGTAGTGGGTTTTAAACAACAATTCGAAGCATATTTCAACAACTTCGGCTCTAGATACCATTGTTGGGATTTAACAAGTTCCATTATTTCTAAAACCATTTAAGAATCATTATAATCGGAAGCGTGTAATTATCAAGTTTTACTTGTTAAACTTTAACCAATTTAAAGCTAAATCCCATGGATCAAGTTGTGAACATATGCTTACTAATTGTCAAGAAAGGAAAGAAGTTATACCTCCTCAAAACAAGTTTGAGGGCTGCTCAAGAAGTGCAGAAACTTTGATGAAGATGAAGGTGGAAAGAGCTCCTAACTTGAAACTTCAAGTGTGTAGAACCCCAAGCTCTTATGCTCCAACACCACCCTTAATCTTAGCAATACTTTGGAACCTTAATCACCTTTGAACAAGCTTGAAAACCTCTCATAAGTTGCTGGAAAATTTGGACAGCAACAACCCTCAAAGATGATGATGAAATGAGCTTCTAACTTGAAGCCTCAAGTGTAGTATACCCCAAGCTTTGAACCCCAACACTCTTGCTTTTGGTTAGGATTTATTTGACACTTGAAACAAGCTTGTAAAATGAAATTAAGGACCCCTCTATGGTGCTCAAAGCTCACGGCCAGAATCAGTATTTTTTACTGATTTTGTGCAGTTTTTACAAGCATGTATGTATGTGTTTACTTGAGAGAATTTATTCAAACTTTGGTCCTTGAGTTGCCCATGCACCTAAGGACTTGTGAAGTCTTAAAAGCAACAAAATAAGACAAGCATGTGAGTGTCTAGGAGACCCAAAATCTGCTCACTTATTTTATAAAACAATGTCTTAATAAATATATAAACATGTTATATATATATATATAAAACATGTAATTGTTTTGTTACTTTTATATTTTATAAACCTTTTATAAAATATAACACAATATAATCATTTAAACCTATAAATAATTATATATATAAATTGTCCAAATAATTTATCTCAAGTGATAGTGTTTCAGAAAACCGATTTTCTGAAATTTAAGTGTCGCGTATTTATTTAACAAACCAATTGTTAAGATTAAATACGTTTAAGGTGTCGGTAAGCTTGTTATTGGGTATGACCCGACTTGGATCATAATATATTAGCCACATTAATTTAATACGTCTCTCGGGCATACTAAATACCTTCATGTTGATGGAGGACGGCCTACATGCAAGTGGCGATGCAAGTTTGGGTTGAAGTGAGTGATCGTGCTCAGTGGTGGTTTATCTAAGGTGGTTTTAGGTCTCGGTTCAGCAAAGTAACGAGTACTTGTTGTGTGGTGTCGATGAAGGTGATGATGTTGGTCTGCGGTGATGATATGGTAGGTTTCATTCCTTTGATAAACCAAAGGTGATATTCGAATGATAATGGTTATGGTTGGTTTGGTTTAGGTTTCACCGAATACAAGTTGATCGATGGTGTGTTTAAAGATGGTAGCAAACAATAGATTGGATGATGGTTGAGTGTTGAGTGAGTTGTGGGTACACGAATGAAAAGCAAGAACTCGAGTTTCAGTTTGTTAACTAACTCACAACAATAGTGAGATATTGAAACATATGATGGACAGTCGCGGTGGTGGTTTGTGAAGGTGTAGGGTTGTGATGGTTCAATGAGGATTCAAGTGATCTTCATATAGCAATAACCGAAGCAAGAATGATTAGGTAGTGATGGTTTCGTTTTCATTGATATTTGAATTCCCTAGGGATATACATATATGTTATGTATATATGAAATAAGAGATCTTTTAGATATAGATATTGGTAAATGGCAGACAGCAAGTACGCGCATAATGTATTAGGTAGATAAAAGTTTAAAACAGATATGCTAAATCTAACATATTTGGATTGGTCTGTGAATGAACTATGAATTGTACTGGATTGAGGTCATAAAGCAATACTTCATTCATCATGACAGTGATGCAAAAACAGAACATATTTATCTTTATATCTATACGCTATATAATTATATTTAGGTATATATTTATATATATTCTGTTTATGTATTTATAAAACCTATAACAGTATTTATCAATATACTATATCTACAATTTTATATATCATAGTTAAAATTTATCTTTTATATATATTTCATAGAATTCATATATAGATTCATAATAACATATATATATATATATATATATATATATATATATATATATATATATATATATATATATATATATATATATATATATATATATATATATATATATATATATATATATATATATATATATTTTAACAGTAACTTAATTATACTATGTATTATTTTACATTTTTAAATTAAAGTATACTTTATTAATCCAAAATATTATATATATATATATGTATATATATATATATATATATATATATATATATATATATATACTTATAATTATATATATATTTACATATTTATTTACAAACAATTGTTCGTGAATCGTCAGGAATGGTCAAAGGTCAAATGCATTCATGGAAATAGTTCAAACATTATGAGACGCAGTTTAATACACTTTGCTTATCGTATTGAAATCAAATAAGATTTAAGTTTAAATTTTGGTTGGAAATTCCCGGGTCATCACAGTACCTACCCGTTAAAGAAATTTCGTCCTGAAATTTGAGTGAGGTCGTCATGGCTAACAATAAATATGTTTTCCTGATAAATATGAGTTGATAAATAGAGTTTTATCATTATCGAATAACTTGGATAAAACGATTCGATTACTCGAAGCGTACGAGTGAAGCTATCACAAAAGATGGAGATAAGGTAATAGATATTCGTCTTTACTTTTAATGTAGTCATGGTTGAATTTGGAAGATATGGTGCGTCATAGCTTTTGACGTGGAGGGTTGAATTCTGGAATTCAAGGGATTTAGAGAAAATCTTCGAAATCCAAAAGATTTGATTCTTCGGCGAGTAAGGAAATTAAGATCTCTATAATTAAATACGGTGATCTGCCTCGATTACTCTGTCTGATATTTCCATTATAAATTAAGCTCTTTTGTTCCATTATTCTCGATATTCCCATACTCTCTTCCTTAGTTCATACATCCAAAAGATTGTGAAAATGCTTAATCCAGTTCTATTCCTTGTCCTTATCCTTACTATCGTAACAATTATTCTCCTTTTCCAACTTCCACCAGAGGAATCTGCTTACTTCTACTTTGCTCTTGGGGTTATAGTGCTTTTAATTCTCCCGTGTCTTTATGTTGCGATAAACATTGATATACACGGTTTGTAATTCCTGTGTTTGTGATCGGCTTTATATTTTCCTTTATTTTTCGGAGTTCCATGTTCCTGTTTTCTCTTCCCGACTCCCAGTCAAGCGAACAATGATTCCAGAATTTGTAGATATAAAGTTTCAAATGATTATAATGTTCTAAGCATGGTGGAACGTGATAGCACGATTTGATTTTTAAATTTATCAAAATTACAGAAGATAGAACTATCAAGAATATATTCTTCTTGATATGTTCGGAGATTATGTAGAATGAAAGAGTTATGTAACATAACGCATGATGACGTTATGGTCTGTGAATCATCACGTTTCATTAGAAACTCAGCATGACTTACTGTAATATAATCACGTTGATCAAGTGTCATTATATTATACTAACTCATGCATCAGTTCCCAACATTACTTCAATAACATTCATATTTTAAGCTTGAAAGTTTACAGAATATAGAAACTGACAGTTTCTATATGATGTAACACTGATAGCACGAAGGGATTAAAGACTTCAGATAAGAATAGTTATGAAAATATCTTCAGAAATATGGAGGATATTTATAATGAAAGATACGATGATATCTTTGAATATCTAAGATCAGAGGATGATAGAAACTATTGTCTGCAAGGATTTAGAGTAAGGAGTAAGATATTCTCTAAAGACTTTAGCAGACATTGAATCATTTGGATTCTTTGAAGTCAAACTTATTCTTTGTGATTTGTCCACGACTTTCTTCATAGTTTCGCATAATCTGTTTTTCGGTACTAAATTTTCTATTAAATGTTTCCAATATAATGATACACAGGAAGCACGAAGAGGTATATAATTTCGAACGAGAATAGTTATGAAAATATCCTCAGAAATATCGAAGATATTGATGATGATATTTTTTTTTTTTTTTTTTTTTTGGAATTTCTAAGTTTGATGGTTGATGGAGAAAGATTTTCCGTAAGATTTTAACATGACTTCGGAGCAAGATATTCTTTAAAGATTTCAACGGATCCATAATTACCTGAATTCTTTGAATATAGGTTTTGGTCCTTGTAGTTTGTAGTGACCCGAACTTTTCCATGTTTATATATATTAATTGAGATTGATATTTACATGATTAAATGTTTCCAACATGTTAAGCAATCAAACTTGTTAAGACTTGATTAATTGAAATATGTTTCATATAGACAATTGACCACCCAAGTTGATCGGTGATTCACGAACGTTAAAACTTGTAAAAACTATATGATGACATATATATGGATATATATATATATAGTTAACATGATACTATGATAAGAAAACATATCATAAAGTATATTAACAATGAACTACATATGTAAAAACAAGACTACTAACTTAATGATTTTTAAACGAGACATATATGTAACGATTATCGTTGTAAAGACATTTAATGTATATATATCATATTAAGAGATATTCATACATGATAATATCATGATAATATAATAATTTAAAATCTCATTTGATATTATAAACATTGAGTTAACAACATTTAACAAGATCGTTAACCTAAAGGTTTCAAAACAACACTTACATGTAACGACTAACGATGACTTAACGACTCAGTTAAAATGTATATACATGTAGTGTTTTAATATGTATTTATACACTTTTGAAAGACTTCAATACACTTATCAAAATACTTCTACTTAACAAAAATGCTTACAATTACATCCTCGTTCAGTTTCATCAACAATTCTACTCGTATGCACCAGTATTCGTACTCGTACAATACACAGCTTTTAGATGTATGTACTATTGGTATATACACTCCAATGATCAGCTATTAGCAGCCCATGTGAGTCACCTAACACATGTGGGAACCATCATTTGGCAACTAGCATGAAATATCTCATAAGATTACAAAAATATGAGTAATCATTCATGACTTATTTACATGAAAACAAAATTACATATGCTTTATATCTAATCCATACACCAACGACCAAAAACACCTACAAACACTTTCATTCTTCAATTTTCTTCATCTAATTGAACTCTCTCAAGTTCTATCTTCAAGTTCTAAGTGTTCTTCATAAATTCCAAAAGTTCTAGTTTCATAAAATCAAGAATACTTTCAAGTTTGCTAGCTCACTTCCAATCTTGTAAGGTGATCATCCAACCTCAAGAAATCTTTGTTTCTTACAGTAGGTTATCATTCTAATACAAGGTAATAATCATATTCAAACTTTGGTTCAATTTTTATAACTATAACAATCTTATTTCAAGTGATGATCTTACTTGAACTTGTTTTCGTGTCATGATTCTGCTTCAAGAACTTCGAGCCATCCAAGGATCCATTGAAGCTAGATCCATTTTTCTCTTTTCCAGTAGGTTTATCCAAGGAAATTAAGGTAGTAATGATGTTCATAACATCATTCGATTCATACATATAAAGCTATCTTATTCGAAGGTTTAAACTTGTAATCACTAGAACATAGTTTAGTTAATTCTAAACTTGTTCGCAAACAAAAGTTAATCCTTCTAACTTGACTTTTAAAATCAACTAAACACATGTTCTATATCTATATGATATGCTAACTTAATGATTTAAAACCTGGAAACACGAAAAACACCGTAAAACCGGATTTACGCCGTCGTAGTAACACCGCGGGCTGTTTTGGGTTAGTTAATTAAAAACTATGATAAACTTTGATTTAAAAGTTGTTATTCTGAGAAAATGATTTTTATTATGAACATGAAACTATATCCAAAAATTATGGTTAAACTCAAAGTGGAAGTATGTTTTCTAAAATGGTCATCTAGACGTCGTTCTTTCGACTGAAATGACTACCTTTACAAAAACGACTTGTAACTTATTTTTCCGACTATAAACCTATACTTTTTCTGTTTAGATTCATAAAATAGAGTTCAATATGAAATCATAGCAATTTGATTCACTCAAAACGGATTTAAAATGAAGAAGTTATGGGTAAAACAAGATTGGATAATTTTTCTCATTTTAGCTACGTGAAAATTGGTAACAAATCTATTCCAACCATAACTTAATCAACTTGTATTGTATATTATGTAATCTTGAGATACCATAGACACGTATACAATATTTCAACCTATCATGTCGACACATCTATATATATTTCGGAACAACCATAGACACTCTATATGTGAATGTTGGAGTTAGCTATACAGGGTTGAGGTTGATTCCAAAATATATATAGTTTGAGTTGTGATCAATACTGAGATACGTATACACTGGGTCGTGGATTGATTCAAGATAATATTTATCGATTTATTTCTGTACATCTAACTGTGGACAACTAGTTATAGGTTACTAACGAGGACAGCTGACTTAATAAACTTAAAACATCAAAATATATTAAAAGTGTTGTAAATATATTTTGAACATACTTTAATATATATGTATATATTGTTATAGGTTCGTGAATCAACAGTGGCCAAGTCTTACTTCCCGACGAAGTAAAAATCTGTGAAAGTGAGTTATAGTCCCACTTTTAAAATCTAATATTTTTGGGATGAGAATACATGCAGGTTTTATAAATGATTTACAAAATAGACACAAGTACGTGAAATTACATTCTATGGTTGAATTATCAAAATCGAATATTCCCCTTTTTATTAAGTCTGGTAATCTAAGAATTAGGGAACAGACACCCTAATTGACGCGAATCCTAAAGATAGATCTATTGGGCCTAACAAACCCCATCCAAAGTACCGGATGCTTTAGTACTTCGAAATTTATATCATATCCGAAGGGTGTCCCGGAATGATGGGGATATTCTTATATATGCATCTTGTTATTGTCGGTTACCAGGTGTTCACCATATGAATGATTTTTATCTCTATGTATGGGATGTGTATTGAAATATGAAATCTTGTGGTCTATTGTTACGATTTGATATATATAGGTTAAACCTATAACTCACCAACATTTTTGTTGACGTTTAAAGCATGTTTATTCTCAGGTGAATATTAAGAGCTTTCGCTGTTGCATACTAAAATAAGGACAAGATTTGGAGTCCATGTTTGTATGATATTGTGTAAAAACTGCATTCAAGAAACTGATTTCGATGTAACATATTTGTATTGTAAACCATTATGTAATGGTCGTGTGTAAACAGGATATTTTAGATTATCATTATTTGATAATCTACGTAAAGCTTTTTAAACCTTTATTTATGAAATAAAGGTTATGGTTTGTTTTAAAAATGAATGCAGTCTTTGAAAAACGTCTCATATAGAGGTCAAAACCTCGCAACGAAATCAATTAATATGGAACGTTTTTAATCAATAAGAACGGGACATTTCAGTTGGTATCCGAGCGTTGGTCTTAGAGAACCAGAAAATTTGCATTAGTGTGTCTTATCGAGTTTGTTAGGATGCATTAGTGAGTCTGGACTTCGACCGTGTTTTCTTTAAAAATGATTGCTTAACATTTTTGTTGGAAACTATATATTTTTAACATATGAATATTATGTGATATATTAATCTCTTAACGTGTTTGATATTATGTGATAGATGTCTACCTCTAGAACAAGTCCCATTGACTCACCTAATAATAATGAAGAGTCAAATGTAAATTGGAATGATTTGTGGACTGATTCACAAGTTCCCGAAGAGGAACCGGAAGAAGAGTCGGAACCGGAAGAAGAATCGGAACCGGAAGAAGAATCGGAACCGGATGAAGAAATAGAACCGGTGGGGGAAATAATAAAACGGTTAAGTAAAAGAAAATCCTCAACCAACCGACCAAAGTTAATTATGGTCAATGGTGTTTCCGCCAAGGAAGCAAAATATTGGGAGGATTACCAATTCTCCGATGAATCGGATTCCGACGAGAATTCCGATGATGTTATAGAAATTACCCCAACTGAATTTAAAAAGGCAAAAGAAAATAATAAGGGAAAGGGCATAAAAATAGAGAAATCTAATTCCAACCCCGATGAACTTTATATGTATCGTCAACCCCCGAAGTCCTTAAGTTGTAACAATGACCCGGGAACCTCTAAACCACCAGGTTTTTCTAAACCAATGTGGACAACGACGGCTCGTATTAGGAGAACATCATATATCCCTAGAAACTTGGCAAAACGAACCAAAACCGAAGAAGAAGAAACGAGCGAGTCGGAATAAGATAGTTGTATTCGTGTGGTGTAATATATGGAATATAGTGTTCTTATGCTTTATGATATATGTAAAAATTGCTTGTATTAATAAGTATTTTTTTTATGAATCTAACTCTTGTCTATTTTACAGTTTAAAAACACAAAATGGATAGACAACCCAATATTTTAAGAGACCTACCCGGAGACATGATTGATGAAATCATGTCTAGAGTCGGCCAGAATTCTTCGGCACAACTATTTAAGGCGAGATCAGTTTGTAAGACATTCGAAGAACGTTCCAAGAATGTCTTGGTTTATAAGAGACTTTCGTTTGAAAGATGGGGGATATCACATTGGGAAACCCATAAGTTACGATGTGTTTACTTTGACGCATATATTGCGGGGAACCCAAATGCTATTTTACGCAACGGGTTAAGAAATTATTTTGACTCAATATATCCGAATATTGGACTTCGTGATTTAGAAAAAGCGGCTAACATGCAACATAAAGAAGCATGTTATGCTTACGGATTAGTAATGTTCGCTTCTCACCAAAGTGAGAACAAGAACATCGGGCTACAACTATTAAACAAAACGTTTCCACAAGTGACGGAGTCGGTAATTGGGGTAAGAAATGAGGTTTTTAGATTATTACGGGACTGTTGGACATTACGTAACCCTCGTCCCTTTGATGACGTTACAACACGCTGTCTTATCAACGGCCATAACGGTTATGTTGCACAAGACCAAGGATGGGAAGTAGTCCTAGTAAAACCAGAATGCATGACTTGTTTCTGGACGTATGAATTACGTGTCTTTATTGCCTTTGCTGAACGACTTGTGTACTAGCTAGAATTGTCTTCACAACTATCTTGTATCAAAGTTATTGTGTGCTATATTTCATGCTTTATGTAAAATAAGCGGTATTGTAAGTTTGTAAAATATTGTATAAAAGTTTGAACGCGAAATATTATTACAATCAGTTTTTCATATAGAATTGTAGTAGTTGAATTGTATATTAGCTACTAAGTATGAACTTAACGGGTAGGTACTACCCGAATTTAAACTTATAAAACGCTAATATGAAGAAAAAGCTTTTATAAATAAGTTCATATTATGCTACGAAATACTATTAACTACTCTTAATATTCTGTATGATTAACTTGTTCCATTTAACTATTTTGAAGGAAATGGCACCGACTACTCGACACACCGTGAATATGAATGAAGAGGAATTCCGTACTTTTCTAGCTTCAAACATAGCCGCAGTACAGGCTGCGCTACATACCAACAATAACCTTGGATCAAGCAGTACAGGAAATCGTGTAGGATGCACCTACAAAGAATTCACTGCCTGCAAACCTTTGGAATTTGATGGAACCGAAGGACCGATCGGATTGAAACGGTGGACCGAGAAGGTTGAATCGGTGTTTGCCATAAGTAAGTGTACTGAAGAGGACAAAGTGAAGTACGCTACGCATACCTTCACAGGTTCTGCGTTAACATGGTGGAATACCTATCTAGAGCAAGTGGGACAAGATGATGCGTACGCACTACCGTGGTCAGCATTCAAGCACTTGATGAACGAGAAGTACCGTCCCAGAACCGAGGTCAATAAGCTCAAGACAGAACTTAGAGGGTTACGAACCCAAGGATTTGATATTACCACGTACGAAAGACGATTCACAGAATTGTGCCTATTGTGTCCGGGAGCATTCGAAGATGAGGAAGAGAAGATCGACGCGTTTGTGAAAGGATTACCGGAAAGAATCCAAGAAGATATAAGTTCACACGAGCCCGCCTCCATACAACAGGCATGTAGAATGGCTCACAAACTAGTGAACCAGATTGAAGAAAGAATTAAAGAACAGACTACTGAAGAGGCCAATGTGAAGCAAGTCAAAAGAAAGTGGGAGGAAAACGGTGATAAGAATCACCAATACAACAACAACAGTAATTACAACAATAATCGCAACAATTATCCCAACAATCGCAACATCAATCGCAACTACAACAAACGGCCCAACAACAACAACAACAACAACAACAATAGCAACTACAACAATCATCCCAACAACAATAATAACCGCAACAACAACAACAATCAGAAGCAGCTATGCCAAAGGTGTGAAAAGAATCACTCGGGGTTCTGCACCAAATTTTGCAACAAGTGTAAAAGAAATGGTCATAGCGCGGCGAAGTGTGAGGTCTACGGACCAGGGGCTAATAGAACGAAAGGAACAAATGGTGTCGGAACGAGTAATGGCGGAGCAAGTAGTGTCGGAGCAAGTTATGCCAATGTAGTTTGTTATAAATGTGGAAAACCAGGCCACATTATTAGAAATTGCCCGAACCAGGAGAACACGAATGGACAAGGCCGTGGAAGAGTTTTCAATATTAATGCGATAGAGGCACAGGAAGACCCGGAGCTTGTTACGAGTACGTTTCTTATTGACAATAAATCTGCTTACGTTTTATTTGATTCGGGTGCGGATAGAAGCTATATGAGTAGAGATTTTTGTGCTAAATTAAGTTGTCCATTGACGCCTTTGGATAGTAAATTTTTACTCGAATTAGCAAATGGTAAATTAATTTCAGCAGATAATATATGTCGGAATCGAGAAATTAAACTGGTTAGCGAAACATTTAAGATTGATTTGATACCAGTAGAGTTAGGGAGTTTTGATGTGATAATCGGTATGGACTGGTTGAAAGAAGTGAAAGCGGAGATCGTTTGTTACAAAAATGCAATTCGCATTATACGAGAAAAAGGAAAACCCTTAATGGTGTACGGAGAAAAGGGCAACACGAAGCTACATCTTATTAGTAATTTGAAGGCACAAAAACTAATAAGAAAATGTTGCTATGCTGTTCTAGCACACGTCGAGAAAGTACAAACTGAAGAAAAGAGCATCAATGATGTTCCCATTGCAAAAGAATTTCCCGATGTATTTCCGAAAGAATTACCGGGATTACCCCCACATCGATCCGTTGAATTTCAAATAGATCTTGTACCAGGAGCTGCACCAATAGCTCGTGCTCCTTACAGACTCGCACCCAGTGAGATGAAAGAACTGCAAAGCCAATTACAAGAACTTTTAGAGCGTGGTTTCATTCGACCAAGCACATCACCGTGGGGAGCTCCTGTTTTGTTTGTCAAGAAGAAAGATGGTACATTCAGGTTGTGTATCGACTACCGAGAGTTGAACAAACTTACCATCAAGAACCGCTACCCACTACCGAGAATCGACGACTTATTTGATCAACTACAAGGCTCGTCTGTTTATTCAAAGATTGACTTACGTTCCGGGTATCATCAAATGCGGGTGAAAGAAGATGATATTCCAAAGACTGCTTTCAGAACACGTTACGGTCATTACGAGTTTATGGTCATGCCATTTGGTTTAACTAATGCACCAGCTGTGTTCATGGACCTTATGAACCGAGTGTGTGGACCATACCTTGACAAGTTTGTCATTGTTTTCATTGATGACATACTTATTTACTCAAAGAATGACCAAGAACACGGTGAACATTTGAGAAAGGTGTTAGAAGTATTGAGGAAGGAAGAATTGTACGCTAAGTTTTCAAAGTGTGCATTTTGGTTGGAAGAAGTTCAATTCCTCGGTCACATAGTGAACAAAGAAGGTATTAAGGTGGATCCGGCAAAGATAGAAACTGTTGAAAAGTGGGAAACCCCGAAAACTCCGAAACACATACGCCAGTTTTTAGGACTAGCTGGTTACTACAGAAGGTTCATCCAAGACTTTTCCAGAATAGCAAAACCCTTGACTGCATTAACGCATAAAGGGAAGAAATTTGAATGGAATGATGAACAAGAGAAAGCGTTTCAGTTATTGAAGAAAAAGCTAACTACGGCACCTATATTGTCATTGCCTGAAGGGAATGATGATTTTGTGATTTATTGTGATGCATCAAAGCAAGGTCTCGGTTGTGTATTAATGCAACGAACGAAGGTGATTGCTTATGCGTCTAGACAATTGAAGATTCACGAACAAAATTATACGACGCATGATTTGGAATTAGGCGCGGTTGTTTTTGCATTAAAGACTTGGAGGCACTACTTATATGGGGTCAAAAGTATTATATATACCGACCACAAAAGTCTTCAACACATATTTAATCAGAAACAACTGAATATGAGGCAGCGTAGGTGGATTGAATTATTGAATGATTACGACTTTGAGATTCGTTACCACCCGGGGAAGGCAAATGTGGTAGCCGATGCCTTGAGCAGGAAGGACAGAGAACCCATTCGAGTAAAATCTATGAATATAATGATTCATAATAACATTACTACTCAAATAAAGGAGGCGCAACAAGGAGTTTTAAAAGAGGGAAATTTAAAGGATGAAATACCCAAAGGATCGGAGAAGCATCTTAATATTCGGGAAGACGGAACCCGGTATAGGGCTGAAAGGATTTGGGTACCAAAATTTGGAGATATGAGAGAAATAGTACTTAGAGAAGCTCATAAAACCAGATACTCAATACATCCTGGAACGGGGAAGATGTACAAGGATCTCAAGAAACATTTTTGGTGGCCGGGTATGAAAGCCGATGTTGCTAAATACGTAGGAGAATGTTTGACGTGTTCTAAGGTCAAAGCTGAGCATCAGAAACCATCAGGTCTACTTCAACAACCCGAAATCCCAGAATGGAAATGGGAAAACATTACCATGGATTTCATCACTAAATTGCCAAGGACTGCAAGTGGTTTTGATACTATTTGGGTAATAGTTGATCGTCTCACCAAATCAGCACACTTCCTACCAATAAGAGAAGATGACAAGATGGAGAAGTTAGCACGACTGTATTTGAAGGAAGTCGTCTCCAGACATAGAATACCAATCTCTATTATCTCTGATAGGGATGGCAGATTTATTTCAAGATTCTGACAGACATTACAGCAAGCATTAGGAACTCGTCTAGACATGAGTACTGCCTATCATCCACAAACTGATGGGCAGAGCGAAAGGACGATACAAACGCTTGAAGACATGCTATGAGCATGTTTTATTGATTTCGGAAACAGTTGGGATCGACATCTACCGTTAGCAAAATTTTCCTACAACAACAGCTACCATTCAAGCATTGAGATGGCGCCGTTTGAAGCACTTTATGGTAGAAAGTGCAGGTCTCCGATTTGTTGGAGTGAGGTGGGGGATAGACAGATTACGGGTCCGGAGATTATACAAGAAACTACCGAGAAGATCATCCAAATTCAACAACGGTTGAAAACCGCCCAAAGTCGACAAAAGAGCTACGCCGACATTAAAAGAAAAGATATAGAATTTGAAATTGGAGAGATGGTCATGCTTAAAGTTTCACCTTGGAAAGGCGTTGTTCGATTTAGTAAACGAGGGAAATTAAATCCAAGGTATATTGGACCATTCAAGATTATTGATCGTGTCGGACCAGTAGCTTACCGACTTGAGTTACCTCAACAACTCGCGGCTGTACATAACACTTTCCACGTCTCGAATTTGAAGAAATGTTTTGCTAAAGAAGATCTCACTATTCCGTTAGATGAAATCCAAATCAACGAAAAACTCCAATTCATCGAAGAACCCGTCGAAATAATGGATCGTGAGGTTAAAAGACTTAAGCAAAACAAGATACCAATTGTTAAGGTTCGATGGAATGCTCGTAGAGGACCCGAGTTCACCTGGGAGCGTGAAGATCAGATGAAGAAGAAATACCCGCATCTATTTCCAGAAGATTCGTCAACACCTTCAACAGCTTAAAATTTCGGGACGAAATTTATTTAACGGGTAGGTACTGTAGTGACCCGAACTTTTCCATGTTTATATATATTAATTGAGATTGATATTTACATGATTAAATGTTTCCAACATGTTAAGCAATCAAACTTGTTAAGACTTGATTAATTGAAATATGTTTCATATAGACAATTGACCACCCAAGTTGATCGGTGATTCACGAACGTTAAAACTTGTAAAAACTATATGATGACATATATATGGATATATATATATAGTTAACATGATACTATGATAAGAAAACATATCATAAAGTATATTAACAATGAACTACATATGTAAAAACAAGACTACTAACTTAATGATTTTTAAACGAGACATATATGTAACGATTATCGTTGTAAAGACATTTAATGTATATATATCATATTAAGAGATATTCATACATGATAATATCATGATAATATAATAATTTAAAATCTCATTTGATATTATAAACATTGAGTTAACAACATTTAACAAGATCGTTAACCTAAAGGTTTCAAAACAACACTTACATGTAACGACTAACGATGACTTAACGACTCAGTTAAAATGTTTATACATGTAGTGTTTTAATATGTATTTATACACTTTTGAAAGACTTCAATACACTTATCAAAATACTTCTACTTAACAAAAATGCTTACAATTACATCCTCGTTCAGTTTCATCAACAATTCTACTCGTATGCACCCGTATTCGTACTCGTACAATACACAGCTTTTAGATGTATGTACTATTGGTATATACACTCCAATGATCAGCTATTAGCAGCCCATGTGAGTCACCTAACACATGTGGGAACCATCATTTGGCAACTAGCATGAAATATCTCATAAGATTACAAAAATATGAGTAATCATTCATGACTTATTTACATGAAAACAAAATTACATATCCTTTATATCTAATCCATACACCAACGACCAAAAACACCTACAAACACTTTCATTCTTCAATTTTCTTCATCTAATTGAACTCTCTCAAGTTCTATCTTCAAGTTCTAAGTGTTCTTCATAAATTCCAAAAGTTCTAGTTTCATAAAATCAAGAATACTTTCAAGTTTGCTAGCTCACTTCCAATCTTGTAAGGTGATCATCCAACCTCAAGAAATCTTTGTTTCTTACAGTAGGTTATCATTCTAATACAAGGTAATAATCATATTCAAACTTTGGTTCAATTTTTATAAATATAACAATCTTATTTCAAGTGATGATCTTACTTGAACTTGTTTTCGTGTCATGATTCTGCTTCAAGAACTTCGAGCCATCCAAGGATCCATTGAAGCTAGATCCATTTTTCTCTTTTCCAGTAGGTTTATCCAAGGAAATTAAGGTAGTAATGATGTTCATAACATCATTCGATTCATACATATAAAGCTATCTTATTCGAAGGTTTAAACTTGTAATCACTAGAACATAGTTTAGTTAATTCTAAACTTGTTCGCAAACAAAAGTTAATCCTTCTAACTTGACTTTTAAAATCAACTAAACACATGTTCTATATCTATATGATATGCTAACTTAATGATTTAAAACCTGGAAACACGAAAAACACCGTAAAACCGGATTTACGCCGTCGTAGTAACACCGCGGGCTGTTTTGGGTTAGTTAATTAAAAACTATGATAAACTTTGATTTAAAAGTTGTTATTCTGAGAAAATGATTTTTATTATGAACATGAAACTATATCCAAAAATTATGGTTAAACTCAAAGTGGAAGTATGTTTTCTAAAATGGTCATCTAGACGTCGTTCTTTCGACTGAAATGACTACCTTTACAAAAACGACTTGTAACTTATTTTTCCGACTATAAACCTATACTTTTTCTGTTTAGATTCATAAAATAGAGTTCAATATGAAATCATAGCAATTTGATTCACTCAAAACGGATTTAAAATGAAGAAGTTATGGGTAAAACAAGATTGGATAATTTTTCTCATTTTAGCTACGTGAAAATTGGTAACAAATCTATTCCAACCATAACTTAATCAACTTGTATTGTATATTATGTAATCTTGAGATACCATAGACACGTATACAATATTTCGACCTATCATGTCGACACATCTATATATATTTCGGAACAACCATAGACACTCTATATGTGAATGTTGGAGTTAGCTATACAGGGTTGAGGTTGATTCCAAAATATATATAGTTTGAGTTGTGATCAATACTGAGATACGTATACACTGGGTCGTGGATTGATTCAAGATAATATTTATCGATTTATTTCTGTACATCTAACTGTGGACAACTAGTTATAGGTTACTAACGAGGACAGCTGACTTAATAAACTTAAAACATCAAAATATATTAAAAGTGTTGTAAATATATTTTGAACATACTTTAATATATATGTATATATTGTTATAGGTTCGTGAATCAACAGTGGCCAAGTCTTACTTCCCGACGAAGTAAAAATCTGTGAAAGTGAGTTATAGTCCCACTTTTAAAATCTAATATTTTTGGGATGAGAATACATGCAGGTTTTATAAATGATTTACAAAATAGACACAAGTACGTGAAATTACATTCTATGGTTGAATTATCAAAATCGAATATGCCCCTTTTTATTAAGTCTGGTAATCTAAGAATTAGGGAACAGACACCCTAATTGACGCGAATCCTAAAGATAGATCTATTGGGCCTAACAAACCCCATCCAAAGTACCGGATGCTTTAGTACTTCGAAATTTATATCATATCCGAAGGGTGTCCCGGAATGATGGGGATATTCTTATATATGCATCTTGTTATTGTCGGTTACCAGGTGTTCACCATATGAATGATTTTTATCTCTATGTATGGGATGTGTATTGAAATATGAAATCTTGTGGTCTATTGTTACGATTTGATATATATAGGTTAAACCTATAACTCACCAACATTTTTGTTGACGTTTAAAGCATGTTTATTCTCAGGTGAATATTAAGAGCTTTCGCTGTTGCATACTAAAATAAGGACAAGATTTGGAGTCCATGTTTGTATGATATTGTGTAAAAACTGCATTCAAGAAACTGATTTCGATGTAACATATTTGTATTGTAAACCATTATGTAATGGTCGTGTGTAAACAGGATATTTTAGATTATCATTATTTGATAATCTACGTAAAGCTTTTTAAACCTTTATTTATGAAATAAAGGTTATGGTTTGTTTTAAAAATGAATGCAGTCTTTGAAAAACGTCTCATATAGAGGTCAAAACCTCGCAACGAAATCAATTAATATGGAACGTTTTTAATCAATAAGAATGGGACATTTCATATTTGTCCTTGGTCTCCTTCATGGGTAGCTCAATCTGTTTTTCAATACCCAATTTTCTATCGAGCGTTCCTAACACTCCTTTCTTTATCATCAAACTTTTGGTCGTTTAGACCATCTACCATTTTTCTGTTTCCTCTACATTTAATGCTATGATATCTGAATCGTCGGTTATTAATCCGAGGTAGTTTCAGGAAAATTGTATTTTTAGATGATTAAACGCTGATGGTAATATGGTGGAATATGAAAGGTTCCCTGGTAACAATAAAAGAGCACACGTATATATCAACGTTATAATAAGGTTGATTCGTACGAAAAGTCGAAGTTGTCTTGCTGGAGCTGTGACAAAACTGGCTATCTCGAACAGCAGATGCAAATTTATTTTCGGTAATAATAACGCTAAAGGAATTAGCACAGCTACGTGTTAAACGTTTACTCAGGTTCCGAGTGTTTTCAGGTGCATAACTATATGCATAAATCTTTTCTCCTGTAAATGAAGTGCGGTTGGTTCATCCTCTCGATTGAGGTGTTTTCAAGAATCATGAAAGGTTTGAACGCAGAATGTAATCGTGAAGATACAAATGATGTTTAAGACGAATTCAAGTGGCAAACTTGAAGAATTGTTTAGTTTCATATGTTATAATCAATATTTTAATTCATTTTAATTGTCCAGTGTTGGTAGTCCATAGTTGATATTCCACAGTAACAGTCCAGTAATTCATATATAATTTAATATATAATATTCGAATTGATTAATAAATATCGTGACCCGTGTACATGTCTCAGACTCGATCACAACTCAAAGTATATATATTATTTGAGAATCAACCTCAACCCTGTATAGAGAACTCGATCATTACTGCATATAGAGTGTCTATGGTGATTCCAAATAATATATATAGATGCGTCGATATGATATGTCAAAACCTTGTATACATGTCCCGATATTTAAAGTGCGTAAAATAAATAACAGAAATTAAATGACGATAAATAAAGTGCGTAAAGTAAATAACAGAAATTAAATGACGATAAAAAAAATTGCGAGAATGTAAATTGTGATAAATAAACTGCGATAAATAAATTGCGATAATTAAATGGTAATACGGAATTAACAGTTAGCTAGGAACAGTTAGCTAGGACTTTGTCAGCGTAGATTCTTAATAGAATTTCATATTGTTAATTAATCTGTTTCTAATCAATTTTTATTGTGTCCATTATTTCTTCATTATGCCACTTGTTGGATTCTGATAGGTCAAAATCCAAATATGTATTTGGATGAATATGGTTATTCGGTGGTGAATGGATTTGTATATCGGTGGATGTAAGTAGGATAGTATATGACTGTTGAAACAGATTCGAAGAACGTACAATGTAACTTATTAATGTGAAATTTAAATAGTCCTAGGGTATTACCTACCCGTTAAAATATTTTCACCATTAACAGTTTGTACAAGAGAATTTTTAATTATAATCTTTATGAAAACATATATACATATATATTTTCTTCAGATGTATTCATGGATTTAATGAGTTAATATAATATTAAACTCATTTGCTTTTCGGTTGGAACTAGAATAAATAATCTTTAAAACTTTAGAGATTACATATTCGACATGTCGAACGAAGATCATACTCAAAGTACAGATGATGATATTGAAGCATGGATTGTTGATGGTACTGGTGCTGTTATTGATTGTACTGTTGGTGCCGGTGATGTTGCTGAAGCTGGTACATTTTGCACCATATTCTCCGAATTGATTATTCAAGCGCGAAGTTTGTTGACTTATTACTCCAGGATGATTGTCGGTCGAAACGAGCGGATGAATAAGGTTCATAATTGTGGATAGAATATAATCTTGTCAAGTTACCCCGGAAATGAGACTGAAAATGGTGTCTCAAACAGGTTCGCCGGTAAACGCTTCAGGTTCATTGTCAAGAGGTGAATTCGGTTGGTGGAAGGGATTGCCTTCTGCGCGTTTCCATTAATTAAGTCGACTACGAACCCATCAGATGAATTGAAAATGGCTGATTGGTTGATTCATGCCGATGACACTGTTTTCGGAGCTTAGGTGAACATCTATGTCGGAATAGCTGTCGGAATAACTATCGGAATAGCTATCGGAATCTGAGGGACTCGAACTGGTTTAGGGATTCATCCCGTACGATCAGATGAAGGATTTTCGATAAGAAATAGATTATAGGATGTAGATTAGTACCTTGCAATACATAATTTACATATACATATATAATACTAAAATCCCATAAGTTACGGAGGAACCTACGGAATCTGTCAGGAAAAGGTAACAATAACAGGTACGCTAAAATATGATTTATCAGATACGCTAAGATATGAAGTTTGTCTATACACTATTCATGCAATCATTGTAGTAAGATGTGTCTAGACTAAGAATGATAAGCAGGTAATTTCCTAAGGATGATAAGCAGATGATTTCCGACAAAAATGATAAGCAAAACTTTTCACTTGCAGACACGGTCGAAGTCCAGACTTACTAATGCATCCTAACGACTATCAGTTAGACACACTAATGCAAGACCCGGTTCACTAAGACCACCGCTCTGATACCAACTGAAAGGACCCTTCCTAATCCATCCGGACAAAGTCCACATCGATTATAAACGATTCACAATAGTTGATTACATCGCGAGGTATTTGACCTCTATATGATACATTTTACAAACATTTCATTTGTTTTGAAAAGACAAACTTCCTTACATCGAAAGTTGACGATATGCATACCATTTTATAATTTATCCAACTATATTTGACTTAATAATAATATTGATGAACTCAACGACTCGAATGCAACGTCTTTTGAAATATGTCATGAATGACTCCAAGTAATGTCTCTAATATGAGTTAATGCACAGCGGAAGATTTCTTTAGTACCTGAGAATAAACATGCTTTAAAGTGTCAACCAAAAGGTTGGTGAGTTCATTAGTTTAACATAAATAATCATTTCATAATTTTAATAGACCACAAGATTTCATATTTCCATTTCTCATAAACATACATCCCATGCATAGAGACAAAAATATCATTCATATGGATTGAACACCTGGTAACCGACATTCACAATATGCATATAAGAATATCCCCATCATTCCGGGATCCTCCTTCGGACATGATATAAATTTCAAAGTACTAAAGTATCCGGTACTTTGGATGGGGCTTGTTGGGCCCGATAGATCTATCTTTAGAGTTCGCGTCAATTAGGGTGTATGTTCCCTAATTCTTAGATTACCAGACTTAATAGAAAGGGGCATATTCGATTTCGATCATTCAACCATATAATGTCATTTTGATTACTTGTGTCTATTTCGTAAAACAGTTATAAAAGTTGCGCATGTATTCTCAGTCCCAAAAATGTAAAGAGTAAAAGGGGATCAAAGGAACTCACCTAATGTATTTTGTAGTAAAAATACATATGACTATATTGAACAATAGATTAACACATATACTGGTAATCCACAAATTTATATATTATATCTTAAATTATATATCTATGTATATTTAAAATAGTTAATATTTATATAATTTTATATATATACATATGATTAAAAATAAATAATTTGTTACTTGTAAGTATTTATATATAATAATTCTAATATATATAATTATATGAATAGGTGTAATAAATATACTCCTAGAAAATACTTATTTGTTATAATAATTTTATTAATGTGAAAGTAATAATAAATATAATAATATTAGTACTAATAATAATTTAATTGATAATTTTATAAATTTTGATAAAATTGATAATTATAATAATAATAAAAATGAAACTATAATAAAAAGGGTACCTTAACTAGAATGAGTTTAAAGAAAAAGAAATTGTTGGTGCCAGGACTCGAACCCGAGACCTCTCACTCACGCTAACGCTCTCAACCAATACTCCGTTTATGTTTTTCTGTTCTAATCTATCCCTATATATATATAAGCCGTGTCTGTCTTCATCATAATGATTATAGTAGCCCATCAACATTGAACATAATTCGGCCCAACTAATCATCAGGCTCTCAAGATCATACCAGGCCCATGTTGCATTTAAAAGCCCAAGAGTAGTCCGATCCACCAGCAATTGGATTTGGTCTGGTAATCTTTTGAACGGCAATAGAATTGGGAACAGGAAACAATAGATGTCATCATCATCTCTCTTTATCAAGATCATTGTTATTCCTCATCCTTATCGTCATCACCATGATTATCTTAATCACCATCATTCGGTGATCATCTAGTCATCATGGAATCATCATTATAGCCGTATCATCTCTCGAATTTGTCTAATATTCCTCTATCATATAACATTACTTATTCATCACTATCTATCATTTTTACTCGTAACCATCATCATGTTCATCCTTTTCCGTTATCAATTATTATCATAAGATCATAATCGGTGATCATATCATCGCCAAATATCTTACTATCTAATCGGTCCAAGTAAAAAGTCCAATAGATACTAAGTCCAATACCTAATCATGTCAGGAATATGTTTCTTTTTTTTTATACGGCAATTAGGGATTCCAACAAATAAAGTAGCTCAATTATTTATATCAAGTGGGGTTTTCTATTTGGTCTTTGTCTGCCAACAAATAAAGCACATACCAACTATTCTCATAATTCATTCATGTCTCTCGAAAGTGATAGTTTTTGCTCCTAACCAACAGTGACGGTTGTATACAAAAAAAATATAGTGGTTGTGGTTTGATTCGGACAGAAAAGGAAACAGAAAGAATGAGTGTGGTTTTCGAGTTGTGAAACAGGAAAGAGATAAATATAAGTCGAGTATGCAGCAATAGTAAAATAAACTCGATCATCTTGGTTATTTAACGGTGGTTAATTGGTGTTTGCTCTTGATGGTAGTGGTTCTGAGTTGACAACAAAACATAATTTGAGAGAAACTATTAGCTGCAAGTGGTCGTTGGTTGAATACTAATAAGAAACAGAAAAATAGAAAGTATGTATTAGCTTTACATGTTAGTGGGTTTTTCTCTCGGTTACTTACAATGATAATCCAACAGCTTCAGCGAATAGTAGCAGCCGTTGTAGTAGTTAAGTGGGGGTCTGTGGTGGTGATATGCTGTTGATGGAGGACGGCCTACATGCAAGTGGCGATGCAAGTTTGGGTTGAAGTGAGTGATCGTGCTCAGTGGTGGTTTATCTAAGGTGGTTTTGGGTCTCGGTTTAGCAAAGTAACGAGTACTTGTTGTGTGGTGTCGATGAAGGTGATGATGTTGGTCTCCGGTGATGATATGGTAGGTTTCGTTCCTTTGATAAACCAAAGGTGATATTCGAATGATAATGGTTATGGTTGGTTTGGTTTAGGTTTCACCGAATACAAGTTAATCGATGGTGTGTTTAAAGATGGTAGCAAACAATAGATTGGATGATGGTTGAGTGTTGAGTGAGTTGTGGGTACACGAATGAAAAGCAAGAACTCGGGTTTCAGTTTGTTAACTAACTCACAACAATAGTGAGATATTGAAACATATGATGGACAGTCGCGGTGGTGGTTTGTGAAGGTGTAGGGTTGTGATGGTTCAATGAGGATTCAAGTGATCTTCATATAGCAATAACCGAAGCAAGAATGATTAGGTAGTGATGGTTTCGTTTTCATTGATATTTGAATTCCCTAGGGATATACATATATGTTATGTATATATGAAATAATAGATCTTTTAGATATAGATATTGGTAAATGGCAGACAGCAAGTACGCGCATAATGTATGAGGTAGATAAAAGTTTAAAACAGATATGCTAAATCTAACATATTTTGATTGGTCTATGAATGAACTGTGAATTGTACTGGATTGAGGTCATAAAGCAATACTTCATTCATCATGACAGTGATGCAAAAACAGAACATATTTATCTTTATATCTATACGCTATATAATTATATTTAGGTATATATTTATATATATTCTGTTTATGTATTTATAAAACCTATAACAGTATTTATCAATATACTATATCTACAATTTTATATATCATAGTTAAAATTTATCTTTTATATATATTTCATAGAATTCATATATAGATTCATAATAACATATATATATATATTTATTTTAACAGTAACTTAATTATACTATGTATTATTTTACATTTTTAAATTAAAGTATACTTTATTAATCCAAAATATTATATATATATATATATATATATATATATATATATATATATATATATATATATATATATATATATATATATATATATATATATATGTATATATATATATATATATATATACTTATAATTATATATATATTTACATATGTATTTACAAACAATTGTTCGTGAATCGTCAGGAATGGTCAAAGGTCAAATGCATTCATGGAAATAGTTCAAACATTATGAGACGCAGTTTAATACACTTTGCTTATCGTATTGAAATCAAATAAGATTTAAGTTTAAATTTTGGTTGGAAATTCCCAGGTCATCACACCGGGGAAGGCAAATGTGGTAGCCGATGCCTTGAGCAAGAAGCACAGAGAACCCATTCGAGTAAAATCTATGAATATAATGATTCATAATAACCTTACTACTCAAATAAAGGAGGCGCAACAAGGAGTTTTTAAAAAGGGAAATTTAAAGGATGAAATACCCAAAGGATCGGAGAAGCATCTTAATATTCTGGAAGACGAAACCTGGTATAGGGCTGAAAGGATTTGGGTACCAAAATTTGGAGATATGAGAGAAATAGTACTTAGAGAAGCTCATAAAACCAGATACTCAATACATCCTGGAACGGGGAAGATGTACAAGGATCTCAAGAAACATTTTTGGTGGCCGGGTATGAAAGCCGATGTTGCTAAATACGTAGGAGAATGTTTGACGTGTTCTAAGGTCAAAGCTGAGCACCAGAAACCATCAGGTCTACTTCAACAACCCAAAATCCCGGAATGGAAATGGGAAAACATTACCATGGATTTCATCACTAAATTACCAAGGACTGCAAGTGGTTTTGATACTATTTGGGTAATAGTTGATCGTCTCACCAAATCAGCACACTTCCTGCCAATAAGAGAAGATGACAAGATGGAGAAGTTAGCACGACTGTATTTGAAGGAAGTTGTCTCCAGACATGGAATACCAATCTCTATTATCTCTGATAGGGATGGCAGATTTATTTCAAGATTCTGGCAGACATTACAGCAAGCATTAGGAACTCGTATAGACATGAGTACTGCCTATCATCCACAAACTGATGGGCAGAGAGAAAGGACGATACAAACGCTTGAAGACATTCTACGAGCATGTGTTATTGATTTCGGAAACAGTTGGGATCGACATCTACCGTTAGCAGAATTTTCCTACAACAACAGCTACCATTCAAGCATTGAGATGGTGCCGTTTGAAGCACTTTATGGTAGAAAGTGCAGGTCTCCGATTTGTTGGAGTGAAGTGGGGGATAGACAGATTACGGGTCCGGAGATTAAACAAGAAACTACCGAGAAGATCATCCAAATTCAACAACGGTTGAAAACCGCCCAAAGTCAACAAAAGAGCTACGCTGAAATTAAAAGAAAAGATATAGAATTTGAAATTGGAGAGATGGTCATGCTTAAAGTTGCACCTTGGAAAGGCGTTGTTCGATTTGGTAAACGAGGGAATTTAAATCCAAGGTATATTGGTCCATTCAAGATTATTGATCGTGTCGGACCAGTAGCTTACCGACTTGAGTTACCTCAACAACTCGTGGCTGTACATAACACTTTCCATGTCTCGAATTTGAAGAAATGTTTTGCTAAAGAAGATCTCACTATTCCTTTAGATGAAATCCAAATCAACGAAAAACTTCAATTCATCGAAGAACCCGTCGAAATAATGGCTCGTGAGGTTAAAAGACTTAAGCAAAACAAGATATCAATTGTTAAGGTTCGATGGAATACTCGTAGAGGACCCGAGTTCACCTGGGAGCATGAAGATCAGATGAAGAAGAAATACCCGCATCTATTTCCAGAAGATTCGTTAACACCTTCAACAGCTTAAAATTTCGGGACGAAATTTATTTAACGGGTAGGTTCTGTAGTGACCCGTACTTTTCCATGTTTATATATATTAATTGAGATTGATATTTACATGATTAAATGTTTCTAACATGTTAAGCAATCAAACTTGTTAAGACTTGATTAATTGAAATATGTTTCATATAGACAATTGACCACCCAAGTTGACCGTTGATTCACGAACGTTAAAACTTGTAAAAACTATATGATGACATATATATGGATATATATATATAGTTAACATGATACTATGATAAGTAAACATATCATTAAGTATATTCACAATGAACTACATATGTAAAAACAAGACTACTAACTTAATGATTTTTAAACGAGACATATATGTAACGATTATCGTTGTAAAGACATTTAATGTATATATATCATATTATGAGATATTCATACATGATAATATCATGATAATATAATAATTTAAAATCTCATTTGATATTATAAACATTGGGTTAACAACATTTAACAAGATCGTTAACCTAAAGGTTTCAAAACAAACTTACATGTAACGACTAACGATGACTTAACGACTCAGTTAAAATGTATATACATGTAGTGTTTTAATATGTATTTATACACTTTTGAAAGACTTCAATACACTTATCAAAATACTTCTACTTAACAAAAATTCTTACAATTACATCCTCGTTCAGTTTCATCAACAATTCTACTCGTATGCACCCGTATTCGTACTCGTACAATACACATCTTTTAGATGTATGTACTATTGGTATATACACTCCAATGATCAGCTCTTAGTAGCACATGTGAGTCACCTAACACATGTGGGAACCATCATTTGGCAACTAGCATGAAATATCTCATAAAATTACAAAAATATGAGTAATCATTCATGACTTATTTACATGAAAACAAAATTACATATCCTTTATATCTAATCCTTACACCAACGACCAAAAATACCTACAAACACTTTCATTCTTCAATTTTCTTCATCTAATTGATCTCTCTCAAGTTCTATCTTCAAGTTCTAAGTGTTCTTCATATATTCTACAAGTTCTAGTTACATAAAATTAAGAATACTTTCAAGTTTGCTAGCTCACTTCCAATCCTGTAAGGTGATCATCCAACCTCAAGAAATCTTTGTTTCTTACAGTAGGTTATCATTCTAATACAAGGTAATAATCATATTCAAACTTTGGTTCAATTTCTATAACTATAACAATCTTATTTCAAGTGATGATCTTACTTGAACTTGTTTTCGTGTCATGATTCTGCTTCAAGAACTTCGAGCCATCCAAGGATCCATTGAAGCTAGATCCATTTTTCTCTTTTCCAGTAGGTTTATCCAAGGAACTTAAGGTAGTAATGATGTTCATAACATCATTCGATTCATACATATAAAGCTATCTTATTCGAAGATTTAAACTTGTAATCACTAGAACATAGTTTAGTTAATTCTAAACTTGTTCGCAAACAAAAGTTAATCCTTCTAACTTGACTTTTAAAATCAACTAAACACATGTTCTATATCTATATGATATGCTAACTTAATGATTTAAAACCTGGAAACACGAAAAACAACGTAAAACCGGATTTACGTCGTCGTAGTAACACCGCGGGCTGTTTTGGGTTAGTTAATTAAAATCTATGATAAACTTTGATTTAAAAGTTGTTATTCTGAGAAAATGATTTTTATTATGAACATGAAACTATATCCAAAAATTATGGTTAAACTCAAAGTGGAAGTATGTTTTCTAAAATGGTCATCTAGACGTCGTTCTTTCGACTGAAATGACTACCTTTACAAAAATGACTTGTAACTTATTTTTCTGACTATAAACCTATACTTTTTCTGTTTAGATTCATAAAATAGAGTTCAATATGAAGTTATGGTTGATCACTACAAAAATAAAAGTTGTTATTCTGAGAAAATGATTTTTATTATGAACATGAAACTATATCCAAAAATTATGGTTAAACTCAAAGTGGAAGTATGTTTTCTAAAATGGTCATCTAGACGTCGTTCTTTCGACTGAAATGACTACCTTTACAAATATGAAGTTAGAGTTCAATATTTGGTGACGTATATACATATATCAAAATATAATTGAAATATATTCACAATATTTTCTTTATTACGTGTTGATGATTTTTAGTTGTCCAGTTAGCGGTCCGATGTTAGAAGTCCATAATTGATCGTACATGAATAAATTAATATATATATCCTGAATATATATTTGATCACCAAATATATATCCACGACCCAGTGTATACGTATCTCAGTATTGATCACAACTCAAACTATATATATTTTGGAATCAACCTCAACCCTGTATAGCTAACTCCAACATTCACATATAGAGTGTTTATGGTTGTTCCGAAATATATATAGATGTGTCGACATGATAGGTTGATGTAGCGACTCGACCAAATCGTCATTGACGGCGCCGTCTACTTAGGTCCCGTTACGTGGTCATAAGTCTTTAAAACAACGTTTGACCAAAAGATATGTCGCATTCATTTCAAATGTAAAGGTTGTTCAAGTTTACAAGAATAGTTCCACCACAAGTTACGATACAAAGTTTTAAGTACAAATGAAACTTATGCGACACAATTTAAAAGTATCCAAAAGACGCTCCATGTATGCATATATACTCGACATCCAATGCAAGTATCAAAATAATGAGCGGAAGCATGTATCATGTATCGTTCAAGGACCTGAGAAAAACATAGAAATCTGTCAACGAAAACGTTGGTGAAATCATAGGTTTAAGTAAGTAAGTACAAGTGAACCACAAGATTTGCATCAATGAAATAATAGTAATACATTCCAAAAGTTTGTTTCACGAGCACCCAATTATCAATGCTTAACATTTCCTTCCATTGAACCCCATCACTTAGTGCTAGAACATACACTGTTTCTCGAAAATATATTTCATTCGTAAACGGTAGCGAACCGTTTGAATGAGGGTTTGTCAAACCCATATGGATCCATACAACATAAGTTCTCGCTTACACCCGGCAAGTGTAACTAATGATAATCGAATTGAGGATTTTGTTCTAAACTCGTATGTAGAATGTTTGTTTTCCTGTACTTGTGTTCACTTAGTAAAAGAAATGTTTATGTTTTCTCATCCCAAATGTAAGTTCAAAAAGAGTAAGAGTGGGACTATGATCTCACCTTGAATGCACGAGTAGTAAAGTACTTCAACAAGTAAATGTGTGCAAAGAACAATGCTAGTCTTGACCTAAACAAATAGGTTGTATCAATAACGATAGTCACGATTGGTCAAAGATGTTCAATTAGTCCTATGGCTCGTTACGACTCGATTAATATAGCATGTGAATCAATTTGTCAAGTTTCATGCACGATACAAGTAGTTAAGTATGTTAGAACGATTGTATAATCGTTTGGTTAAGTTTGACTAAAAGTCAAACTTGGTCAAAGTCAAAGTCAACGGGGTCGGGTCGGGTATTCCACAATTTTCCCAAGACGAGAAGTCATATAAGAGCCTAATAGTCAAGTTTCATGTTAAACTGAGTTTTAGTTAAGCGGAAACATTTTTGTGACATTTAAAAACAAAGAGAGTGGCCTGGGGCTTTTGCGCGGCGCGCACTTGGTTGCGCGGCGCGCACCCAGTGCAACTTCTGGTCAGAACTCAACCAAGAAGGCAAACATCTGGGATCTCCGATTCTGCGCAGCGCGCGGGTAAATGCGCGGCACGCAATACCTGGGAATCATGCAGTTTGCAGAAAAAAATGGTCCAAGTCACGAACCAAAACACAATATAACACATTTCATGCACCGAAAACACTTAAAACGCATAACCTATATCATTAGAAAGGTAATTTGACAAGGAAAACAACTAAGCACATTTCATCAAGCAATTCATCACTAACAACAACCAAAAACCGCATTAAACGTTCATAATCAAAGTTTCAAGTTCTAAAACGCATTTTATGATTCTGGCAACCAATTTACATGTATGATATGCCGTTTCGAAGGTAATCATACACACATTGCAACAAAATTCTTATCTACAATATTTCATAGCATTTGGTGCATCAAAAGTTCATCTAAAGCTTATCAAACCCTAATCCAAGTTCACAAAATCACTAATCATGTTCTTGGAGTTTCCTTAATCAACCTATACATCAAAACGAAGCTAATGATACTAGTAACACTTTTAAAACATGCACTTTAACAATCTAACAACATTTGATCATTCAAAATCAAAGATTTAGCAAGCAAATTTTCATAATGAACTAGTTACACCAAAAACAACGAATCGAGCATACAAACTACATACACGACATCACGATGAGCCATAGACACTAATTAACAACTTTATAAGTCAAGAACATGAATTTAAAGAAATCTAGAGTTTTAGAAATGTTACCCAAACTTGATGATATTGGTATCAAAATGTAGAGGATGAAGAGAGATCACAAATATGTAGTTTATTTTGTTGTAAGCCTCCTAGATCGAATTTAGATGATGATTGAATGAATTTGGTAAATGGGTGTGTGTTCTTGCTAGAGAGAAAGAGAGAGAGATGGAGATGATAATGAATGGGTGAAAGGGGTTTGACCCTTTGACCTAGTCAAGGGTTTGATCCCTTGTCAAGTTTAGTCCCTCAACTTTCGTTCGGGTGCGGGAATTGCCTAAACGAGATAATTTAAAACGCGTATCAACGGGAGATGTTATAAACATATAACGGACTTTATATTAGTATAACGGAAAAGTAAATGGAAAAAGGCGGGATGTTACATTACCTACTCCTTAAAAGAAATTTCGTCCCGAAATTTAAGTAGGCGTAGTAGTCGTTGTTTCTTCCTCGAGATCTTGCGTTTCCGAATTCACGAATAGATGAGGATACTTCCTTTGCATTTGATCTTGTCTTTCCCAAGTAAACTCGGGTCCTCTTTTGGCATTCCAACGAACCTTGACAATCGGGATTCGGCTTTGTTTCAATGTCTTGACGGAGGTGTCCACAATTTCAACCGGTTCCTCCACAAAATGAAGTTTGTCATCAATAGTAAGTTCTTCGAGAGGGATGACGATATCGGGTTCGGCAAGACACTTTTTCAAGTTAGATACATGGAAGGTAGGATGAACGGAGTTCAATTGAGGCGGAAGATCTAAACGATAAGCAACGGTTCCAATACGCTCCAAGATTTCGAAAGGACCAATATACCGCGGATTTAGCTTCCCGCGTTTCCCAAAACGGATTACACCCTTCCAAGGTGCGACTTTTAACATTACTCGGTCACCGACTTGAAAATCAAGATCGTTGCGTCGTTTGTCGGTATAGCTCTTTTGACGACTTCGGGCCGTCCTAAGCCTATCTCGGATTTGAACGATTTTCTCGGTGGTTTCGTGAATGAGTTCGGGTCCGGTGATTTGCACGTCGCCTACCTCGGCCCAACAAAGAGGTGAACGACATTTGCGGCCATATAGCGCTTCAAAAGGTGCGGCTTTAATACTCGCGTGATAACTATTGTTGTAAGAGAACTCGGCGAGAGGTAAGTGCTTGTCCCAAGCTTTTCCGAAATCAACCACGCAAGCTCGTAACATGTCCTCTAAGGTTTGAATTGTACGTTCGCTTTGTCCATCGGTTTGAGGATGATATGCGGTGCTCATGTCTAAACGCGTTCCCAACGCTTCTTGCAATGTACGCCAAAATCTAGAAACGAAACGGCCATCTCGGTCGGAGATAATCGATAATGGTACACCGTGTCGGGCTACGATCTCCTTAATGTAAAGTTGTGCAAGTTTCTCCATTTTGTCCGTTTCTTTCATGGCAAGGAAGTGTGCGGATTTGGTGAGACGGTCAACAATAACCCAAATGGTATCATAACCGCCCGTCGTTTTTGGTAGCTTGGTGATAAAATCCATCGTTATCCTTTCCCACTTCCATTGCGGGATCTCGGGTTGTTGAAGTAGTCCGGACGGTCTTTGGTGTTCGGCTTTGACTTTGGAACATGTCAAACACTTGGAAACATAAGTAGCTACGTCCCTTTTGATGTTCGGCCACCAATATAGTTGTTTAAGGTCGTGGTACATCTTATTGGCACCGGGGTGAATCGAGTATCGTGATTTATGGGCTTCATCTAAAATAAGGCTTCATAGATCCCCATAACTAGGCACCCAAATTCTTCCGGCGAAATATCGGAGTCCGGTTTCTTTAACTTCGAATCGAGAGGTGAGGACGTTCAAGTGTTCGAGAGAGATGTTTTCATCCTTGAGAGCCTCATCTTGGGCTACCCGAATTTGGCTATTAAGGTTGGTGTGAATGGTGATGTTTAAAGCTCGGACACGGAGAGGCACCGCTCTTTCTTTTCGACTTAAGGCATCGGCTACTACATTTGCCTTCCCGGGATGGTAACGAAGCTCGCAGTCGTAATCGTTTAAGGTTTCAATCCACCTTCGTTGTCTCATGTTTAGTTGCTTTTGATCGAAAATGTGTTGAAGGCTTTTGTGATCGGTGAAGATGGTACTCTTGGTTCCATAAAGATAGTGTCTCCACATTTTAAGTGCAAAGACAACGGCTCCGAGTTCGAGATCATGTGTCGTATAGTTTCGTTCATGAATTTTGAGTTGTCGAGAAGCATAAGCAATGACTTTCGTTCGTTGCATCAATACACACCCAAAACCATGTTTTGAGGCATCGCAATATACAACAAAGTCATCATTGCCTTCGGGAAGTGACAAGATAGGAGCGGTGGTTAGCTTCGTTTTCAAGATTTGGAATGCGGATTCATGTTCGGTCGCCCAAATGAATTTCTTTCCCTTGTGAGTCAATGCGGTTAGAGGACGTGCAACCAAAGAGAAATTTTCAATGAATCTACGATAGTACCCGGCGAGACCCAAAAATTGACGAATGTGAGTAGGAGTAGTAGGAGTCTCCCATTTGCTAATGGCTTCGATTTTCGTTGGATCGACTTTAATAAGTTGGTCACTTACAACATGACCAAGAAATTGAACTTCCTTTAACCAAAATTCACACTTGGAGAATTTGGCATAGAGTTGTTCTTGTCTTAAAAGTTCAAGCACAAGTCGGAGATGTTGTTCGTGCTCTTCTTCATTTTTAGAATAGATCAATATGTCATCGATGAACACAATAACGAATTTATCGAGATACGGTTTGCACACGCGGTTCATAAGATCCATGAACACCGCCGGTGCGTTAGTGAGACCAAATGGCATGACAAGGAATTCATAACTACCATAACGAGTTCGGAAAGCGGTTTTGGAGACATCTTCCCCCTTAACCCTCAATTGATGATAACCCGAGCGGAGATCGATTTTCGAATATACACAAGACCCTTGTAGTTGATCAAAGAGGTCATCGATGCGAGGAAGAGGATATCGGTTCTTAACCGTCAATTTATTTAGTTCACGATAATCAATGCACATTCGTAGGGATCCGTCTTTCTATTTAACAAACAAAATCGGAGCGCCCCAAGGTGAATGGCTAGGTTGGATAAAACTTCGATCAAGTAGTTCTTGGATTTGACTTTGCAATTCTTGCATTTCAGATGGAGCGAGTCTATATGGTGCACGTGCTACGGGTGCGGCTCCCGGAATAAGATCGATTTGGAATTCAACCGGTCGATGAGGCGGAAGACCCGGCAATTCGTCGGGAAATACATCGGAATAGTCACTAATAATTAGCACATCATCGATGTGCTTCTCATCGGACTCGACTTTCTTAACGTGAGCAAGGATCGCAAAACAACCCTTACGGAGTAGTTTTCTAACTTTAACACACGAAACGAGGTTGAGTCCGGTGCAACTCTTATCGCCATAGACGATCAAAGGTTCACCATTCTCGATAGGAATTCGGATTGCGTTAAGATCACAAAGAATGTGAGATTTCGTTTTGACTAACCAATTCATACCGATTATTACATCAAAGCTTCCTAGTTCCATGGGTATCAAATCAATTTCAAATTCCTTACCCAAAATGTTTATCGTACACCCCCGGTAATATGTGTCGGCACTTAATAGTTTCCCGTTAGCCACTTCAATGGTATAAGTGGTATCTAATGGAAGAGGTGGAGTGCTAAAAGAATGAGTCAAAGTCTTGGATACAAAGCATTTATCGGCACCTGAATCGAATAAGCAAGAGACATAAGAATTGTTGAGAAGAAACGTACCCGTGACTAGTTCAGTGTCATCCCGGGCTTCCTCGGTGTTGATGTTGAAAGCTCGGCCGCGCGTGTTGGGGTTATCTTTCTTCTTGGGGCATGCATTCCTATAATGACCTGTTTGACCACATTCGTAACAAGTGCCCGTCTTTGGTGCATTGGGCCACTTTCGAGCAACGGGAGTGGCACTTTTACAATCGTTGGCCTTATGACCAACTCCTTGGCACCGGTGGCAAATTAACTTGCCACATTCACCAAAGTGATGTTTGTTGCATTTGTTGCAAAGAGGTAGGTTCCCGGCATAACCCCTCTTGCCGTCGAAGGTGTAAGGCTTCTTAGCAAAGTTGTTGTTGCTTGATTGGGAGGGTTCCCACTTTCTTTTGTTGCCGCCCGATTTATCCTCGGCCTTAGGTGCTGGAACTACGATTTCGTCAACCGTTTCAATTAGTTGGCGAGCCATGTTCATAGCGGCTTGATGAGTAGTGGGTTTGGATGACATCACCCCTTGTTTGATGCTTTTTGGAAGACCGAGCATGTAGAGCTCAATCCTTTGAGATTCGGGGTTAACAAGATTAGGACACATCAAGGATAGTTCGGCGAAGCGTTGATTATAAGCTTTAAGATCGTTTCCGACCGCTTTCAAAGCTCTTAGTTCTTCCTCAAGCTTTCGGGTTTCTTCGCGCGGAAAATATTCAACAATCATCTTTTCCTTTAGATCGGCCCAAGAGAGGGCATGAGCTTCGTCGGTACCCACCGATTGAACATAGGTGTTCCACCATGTTAGAGCAATTCCGGAGAAAGTGTGAGTGGAGTATTTGACCTTGTCTTAGTCCCGACAACCGCTTATGCTAAAGACGGCTTCCGTTTGCTCAAACCATCGGGTGAGCACGACCGGTCCCCCGGTTCCATCAAAAGTGTGAGGTTTGCACCCCATGAAAGCTTTATAGGAGCATCCCTCGTTTGAGTTTCCGGCTCCATTGTTGTTGTTGTTGTTGTTGTTGTTGTTGTTGTTGTTGTTGTGGTTGTTATTATTATTGTTGTTGGATGAGTGACCGGCCATGGCCGCATCTACGGCGGTAGCTATCATCCGTTCGAGAGCTTGTTCGGGAGTTTCATTGCGGCGTACACGACGAGGAGCCATTGTTCCTTCAAGACACAAGAATATCATTGATTAGTATTCTCAATAATACTAACCGTGATATAGAATAAAGATAAAGGGAAGTTTTTCCTCGACTCGCCTTAAATTCTTTATGTCATAATGTCGGAACGTTCATATGAGTCACCGTAATATAATCCCGGAAATTATATTACCCTGATTCATATGTGCATTCGACATCATTTCATATAGTCAAGGTGGCGCGTCAATCAAATTAAACAACGTGAGATTAAGATGAACTAAGAGTAGATATGAGTAGAAGCGTTCGAGTATAAATGCACAAGTAGTCAAGTAATTCCTACTTCAAGTCTATATGCCGGTTGTAGTCTAGACTCACCAATGTACCCTATGACTCGAGGTTGACACCAATGAACTCTAAATCCCTACAACCAACGCTCTGATACCATCTGTAGCGACCCGACCAAATCGTCATTGACGGCGCGGTCTACTTAGGCCCGTTACGTGGTCATAAGTCTTTAAAACAACGTTTGACCAAAAGATATGTCGCATTCATTTCAAATGTAAAGGTTGTTCAAGTTTACAAGAATAGTTCCACCACAAGTTACGATACAAAGTTTTAAGTACAAATGAAACTTATGCGACACAATTTAAAAGTATCCAAAAGACGCTCCATGTATGCATATATACTCGACATCCAATGCAAGTATCAAAATAATGAGCGGAAGCATGTATCATGTATCGTTCAAGGACCTGAGAAAAACATAGAAATCTGTCAACGAAAACGTTGGTGAAATCATAGGTTTAAGTAAGTAAGTACAAGTGAACCACAAGATTTGCATCAATGAAATAATAGTAATACATTCCAAAAGTTTGTTTCACGAGCACCCAATTATCAATGCTTAACATTTCCTTCCATTGAACCCCATCACTTAGTGCTAGAACATACACTATTTCTCGAAAATATATTTCATTCGTAAACGGTAGCGAACCGTTTGAATGAGGGTTTGTCAAACCCATATGGATCCATACAACATAAGTTCTCGCTTACACCCGGCAAGTGTAACTAATGATAATCGAATTGAGGATTTTGTTCTAAACTCGTATGTAGAATGTTTGTTTTCCTGTACTTGTGTTCACTTAGTAAAAGAAATGTTTATGTTTTCTCATCCCAAATGTAAGTTCAAAAAGAGTAAGAGTGGGACTATGATCTCACCTTGAATGCACGAGTAGTAAAGTACTTCAACAAGTAAATGTGTGCAAAGAACAATGCTAGTCTTGACCTAAACAAATAGGTTGTATCAATAACGATATTCACGATTGGTCAAAGATGTTCAATTAGTCCTATGGCTCGTTACGACTCGATTAATATAGCATGTGAATCAATTTGTCAAGTTTCATGCACGATACAAGTAGTTAAGTATGTTAGAACGATTGTATAATCGTTTGGTTAAGTTTGACTAAAAGTCAAACTTGGTCAAAGTCAAAGTCAACGGGGTCGGGTCGGGTATCCGACAATTTTCCCAAGACGAGAAGTCATATAAGAGCCTAATAGTCAAGTTTCATGTTAAACGGAGTTTTAGTTAAGCGGAAACATTTTTGTGACATTTAAAAACAAAGAGAGTGGCCTGGGGCTTTTGCGCGGCGCGCACTGGGTTGCGCGGCGCGCACCCAGTGCAACTTCTGGTCAGAACTCAACCAAGAAGGCAAACATCTGGGATCTCCGATTCTGTGCGGCGCGCGGGTAAATGCGCGGCGCGCAATACCTGGGAATCATGCAGTTTGCAGAAAAAAATGGTCCAAGTCACGAACCAAAACACAATATAACACATTTCATGCACCGAAAACACTTAAAACGCATAACCTATATCATTAGAAAGGTAATTTGACAAGGAAAACAACTAAGCACATTTCATCAAGCAATTCATCACTAACAACAACCAAAAACCGCATTAAACGTTCATAATCAAAGTTTCAAGTTCTAAAACGCATTTTATGATTCGGGCAACCAATTTACATGTATGATATGCCGTTTCGAAGGTAATCATACACACATTGCAACAAAATTCTTATCTACAATATTTCATAGCATTTGGTGCATCAAAAGTTCATCTAAAGCTTATCAAACCCTAATCCAAGTTCACAAAATCACTAATCATGTTCTTGGAGTTTCCTTAATCAACCTATACATCAAAACGAAGCTAATGATACTAGTAACACTTTTAAAACATGCACTTTAACAATCTAACAACATTTGATCATTCAAAATCAAAGATTTAGCAAGCAAATTTTCATAATGAACTAGTTACACCAAAAACAACGAATCGAGCATACAAACTACATACACGACATCACGATGAGCCATAGACACTAATTAACAACTTTATAAGTCAAGAACACGAATTTAAAGAAATCTAGAGTTTTAGAAATGTTACCCAAACTTGATGATATTGGTATCAAAATGTAGAGGATGAAGAGAGGATCACAAATATGTAGTTTATTTTGTTGTAAGCCTCCTAGATCGAATTTAGATGATGATTGAATGAATTTGGTAAATGGGTGTGTGTTCTTGCTAGAGAGAAAGAGAGAGAGATGGAGATGATAATGAATGGGTGAAAGGGGTTTGACCCTTTGACCTAGTCAAGGGTTTGATCCCTTGTCAAGTTTAGTCCCTCAACTTTCATTCGGGTGCGGGAATTGCCTAAACGAGATAATTTAAAACGCGTATCAACGGGAGATGTTATAAACATATAACGGACTTTATATTAGTATAACGGAAAAGTAAATGGAAAAAGGCGGGATGTTACAGTTGAAACATTGTATACGTGTCTATGGTATCTCAAGATTACATAATATACAATACAAGTTGATTAAGTTATGGTTGGAATAGATTTGTTACCAATTTTCACGTAGCTAAAATGAGTAGTTTTTACCAATTTTGTTTTGCTCGCCATTTCTTCGTTTCTAATCCGTTTTGAGTGATTTAAGCGGCCACGGTTTTGTATTGAACTTGACTTTATGAAACTAAATAGAAAAAGTATAGGTTTATAGTCGGAAATACAAGTTACAAGTTGTTTTTGAAAGAGTAGTCATTTCCGTCGAAAGAACGACATCTTGATGACTGTTTTGAAAAACATACTTTCACTTTGAGTTTAAACCATGATTTTTGGATATGGTTTCATGTTCATAAGAAAAATCATTTTTCCAGAAGTATAGCTTTTAAATCAAAGTTTTTCATAGTTTTTAATTATCCAAACCAAAATAGCCCCCGGTTGTAACTACGATGGCGTAAATCCGGTTTTATGGTGTTTATCGTGTTTCCGGGTTTCAAATCATTAAGTTAGCATATCATATAGATATAGAACATGTGTATAGTTTATTTTAAAAGTGTAGTTAGAAGGATTAACTTTATTTGCGAACAAGTTTAGAATTAACTAAACTATGTTCTAGTGATTACAAGTTTACCACTTCGAATATGATAGCTTTTCATGTATGAATTGAATGATGTTATGAACATAATTACTACCTTAAGTTCCTTGGATAAACCTACTGGAAAAGTGAAAAATGGATCTAGCTTCAACGGATCCTTGGATGGCTCGAAATTCTTGAAGCAGAATCATGACACGAAAACAAGTTCAAGTAAGATGATCACTCGAAATAAGATTGTTATAGTTATAGAAATTGAACCAAAGTTTGAATATGATTATTACCTTATATTAGAATGATAACCTACTGTAAGAAACAAAGATTTCTTGAGGTTAGATTATCACTCTACAAGATTGGAAGTGAGCTAGCAAACTTGAAAGTATTCTTAATTTTATGTAACTAGAACTTGTAGAATTTATGAAGAACACTTAGAACTTGAAGATAGAACTTGAGAGAGATCAATTAGATGTAGAAAATTGAAGAATGAAAGTGTTTGTAGGTGTTTTTGGTCATTGGTGTATGGATTAGATATAAAGGATATGTAATTTTGTTTTCATGTAAATAAGTCATGAATGATTACTCATATTTTTGTAATTTTATGAGATATTTCATGCTAGTTGACAAATAATAGTTCCCACATGTGTTAGATGACTCACATGGACTGCTAAGAGCTGATCATTGGAGTGTATATACCAATAGTACATACATCTAAAAGCTGTGTATTGTACGAGTACGAATACGGGTGCATACGAGTAGAATTGTTGATGAAACTGAACGAGGATGTATGAAATGTCCCGTTCTTATTGATTTAAAACGTTCCATATTAATTGATTTCGTTGCGAGGTTTTGACCTCTATATGAGACGTTTTTCAAAGACTGCATTCATTTTTAAAACAAACCATAACCTTTATTTCATAAATAAAGGTTTAAAAAGCTTTACGTAGATTATCAAATAATGATAATCTAAAATATCCTGTTTACACACGACCATTACATAATGGTTTACAATACAAATATGTTACATCGAAATCAGTTTCTTGAATGCAGTTTTTACACAATATCATACAAACATGGACTCCAAATCTTGTCCTTGTTTTAGTATGCAACAGCGGAAGCTCTTAGTATTCACCTGAGAATAAACATGCTTTAAACGTCAACAAAAATGTTGGTGAGTTATAGGTTTAACCTATATATATCAAATCGTAACAATAGACCACATAATTTCATATTTCAATACACATCCCATACATAGAGATAAAAATCATTCATATGGTGAACACCTGGTAACCGACATTAACAAGATGCATATATAAGAATATCCCCATCATTCCGGGACACCCTTCGGATATGATATAAATTTCAAAGTACTTAAGCATCCGGTACTTTGGATGGGGTTTGTTAGGCCCAATAGATCTATCTTTAGAATTCGCATCAATTAGGGTGTCTGTTCCCTAATTCTTAGATTACCAGACTTAATAAAAAGGGGCATATTCGATTTCGATAATTCAACCATAGAATGTAGTTTCACGTACTTGTGTCTATTTTGTAAATCATTTATAAAACCTGCATGTATTCTCATCCCAAAAATATTAGATTTTAAAAGTGGGACTATAACTCACTTTCACATATTTTTACTTCATCGGGAAGTAAGACTTGGCCACTGGTTGATTCACGAACCTATAAAAATATATACATATATATCAAAGTATGTTCAAAATATATTTAAAACACTTTTAATACATTTTGATGTTTTAAGTTTATTAAGTCAGCTGTCCTCGTTAGTAACCTACAACTAGTTGTCCACAATTAGATGTACAGAAATAAATTGATAAATATTATCTTGAATCAATCCAGGACCCGGTGTATACGTATCTCAGTATTGATCACAACTCAAACTATATATATATTTTGGAATCAACCTCAACCCTGTATAGCTAACTCCAACATTCACATATAGAGTGTCTATGGTTGTTCCGCAATATATATATAGATGGGTCGACATGATAGGTCGAAACATTGTATACGTGTCTATGGTATCTCAAGATTACATAATATACAATATAAGTTGATTAGGTTATGGTTAGAATAGATTTATTACTAACTTTCACGTAGGTAAAATGAGTAGTTTTTATCAATCTTGTTTTACTCGCCATTTCTTCGTTTCTACTCCGTTTTGAGTGATTCCAGTGGCCACGGTTTTGTATTGAACTTAACTTTATGAATCTAAACAGAAAAAGTATAAGTTTATAGTCCAAAATACAAGTAACAAGTCGTTTTTAAAAGAGGTAGTCATTTTCGTCGAAAGAACGACATCTTGATGACCATTTTGAAAAACATACTTTCACTTTGAGTTTAACCATGATTTTTGGATATAGTTTCATGTTCATAAGAAAAATCATTTTTCCAGAAGTATAGCTTTTAAATCAAAGTTCTTCTTAACTTTTAATTATCCCAACTAAAACAGCCCCCGGTTTTACTACGACGGCGTATATACAGTTTTATGGTGTTTATCGTGTTTTCGGGTTTTAAATCATTAAGTTAGCATATCATATAGATATATAACATGTGTTTAGTTGATTTTAAAATTCTAGTTAGAAGGATTAACTTTATTTGCGAACAAGTTTAGAATTAACTAAACTATGTTCGAGAGTTTTTGCAAGTTTATAACGTTGAATAAGACAGCATTTTATGTATGAATCGAATGATGTTATGAACATCATTACTCCCTCAAGTTTCTTGGATAAACCTACTGGAAATGAGAAAAATGGATCTAGCTTCAAAGGATCCTTGGATGGCTTGAAAGTTCTTGAAGCAGAATCATGACACGAAAACAATTTCAAGTAAGATTTCCACTCGAAATAAGATTGTTATAGTTATAGAAATTGAATTGAAGTTTGAATATGATTATTACCTTGTATTTGAAAGAAAACCTACTGTAAGTAACAATGGTTTATTGATCTTGGATGATTACTTGGAATGGATTTAGAAAACTTGGAAGTAAACTTGCAATCTTGGAAGTATTCTTGATTTTATGAAACTAGAACTTTTGGAATTTATGAAGAATACTTAGAACTTGAAGATATAACTTGAGAGAGATCAATTAGATGAAGAAAATTGAAGAATGAAAGTGTTTGTAGGTGTTTTTGGTCGTTGGTGTATGGATTAGATATAAAGGATATGTAATTTTGTTTTCATGTAAATAAGTCATGAATGATTACTCATATTTTTGTAATTTTATGAGATATTTCATGCTAGTTGACAAATGATGGTTCTCACATGTGTTAGTTGACTCACATGGGCTGCTAAGAGCTGATCATTGGAGTGTATATACCAATAGTACTTACATCTAAAAGCTGTGTATTGTACGAGTACAAATACGGGTGCATACGAGTAGAATTGTTGATGAAACTAAACGAGGATGTAATTGTAAGTATTTTTGTTAAGTAGAAGTATTTTGATAAGTGTCTTGAAGTCTTTCAAAAGTGTATGAATACATATTAAAACACTACATGTATATACATTTTAACTGAGTCGTTAAGTCATCGTTAGTCGTTACATGTAAGTGTTGTTTTGAAACCTTTAGGTTAACGATCTTGTTAAATGTTGTTAACCCAATGTTTATAATATCAAAAGAGATTTTAAATTATTATATTATCATGATATTATGATGTACGAATATCTCTTAATATGATATATATACATTAAATGTCGTTACAACGATAATCGTTACATATATGTCTCGTTTCAAAATCATTAAGTTAGTAGTCTTGTTTTTACATATGTAGTTCATTGTTAATATACTAAATGATATGTTTACTTATCATAATATCATGTTAACTATATATATAACCATATATATGTCATCATATAGTTTTTACAAGTTTTAACGTTCGTGAATCACCGGTCAACTTGGGTGGTCAATTGTCTATATGAAACCTATTTCAATTAATCAAGTCTTAACAAGTTTAATTGCTTAACATGTTGGAAACACTTAATCATGTAAATAAAAATTTCATTTAATATATATATAAACATGGAAAAGTTCGGGTCACTACAGTACCTACCTGTTTAATTAAGTTTCGTCCCTAAATTTTAAGCAGTTGGAGGTGTTGACGTATCTTCTGGAAATAAATGCGGGTATTTCTTCTTCATCTGATCTTCACGCTCCCAGGTGAACTCGGGTCCTCTACGAGCATTCCATCGAACCTTAACAATCGGTATCTTGTTTTGTTTAAGTCTCTTAACCTCACGATCCATTATTTCGACGGGTTCTTCAATGAATTGAAGTTTTTCATTGATTTGGATTTCATCCAACGGAATAGTGAGATCTTCTTTAGGAAAACATTTCTTCAAATTTGAGACGTGGAAAGTGTTATGTACAGCCGCGAGTTATTGAGGTAGCTCCAGTTGGTAAGCTACTGGTCCGACACGATCTATAATCTTGAATGGTCCAATGTACCTTGGATTTAGTTTCCCACGTTTACCAAATCGAACAACGCCTTTCCAAGGTGAAACCTTAAGCATGACCATTTCTCAAATTTCAAACTCTATATCTTGTCGACTCTGGGCGGTTTTCAATCTTTGTTGAATTTGGATGATTTTCTCGGTAGTTTCTTGTATTATCTCCGGACCCGTAATCTGTCTATCCCCCACTTCACTCCAACAAATCGGAGACCTGCACTTTCTACCATAAAGTGCTTCAAACGGCACCATCTCAATGCTTGAATGGTAGCTGTTGTTGTAGGAAAATTCTGCTAACGGTAGATGTTGATCCCAACTGTTTCCGAATCAATAACACAAGCTCGTAGCATGTCTTCAAGCGTTTGTATCGTCCTTTCGCTCTGCCCATCAGTTTGTGGATGATAGGCAGTACTCATGTCTTGACGAGTTCCCAATGCTTGCTGTAATGTCTGCCATAATCTTGAAATAAATCTGCCATCCCTATCAGAGATAATAGAGATTGGTATTCCATGTCTGGAGACGACTTCCTTCAAATACAGTCGTGCTAACTTCTTCATTTTGTCATCTTCTCTTATTGGCAGGAAGTGTGCTGACTTGGTGAGACGATCAACTATTACCCAAATAGTAACATAACCACTTGCAGTCCTTGGCAATTTAGTAATGAAATCCATGGTAATGTTTTCCCATTTCCATTCCGGGATTTCAGGTTGTTGTAGTAGACCTGATGGTTTCTGATGTTCAGCTTTGACCTTAGAACACGTCAAACATTCTCCTAGATATTTAGCAATATCGGCTTTCATACCTGGCCACCAAAAATGTTTCTTAAGATCCTTGTACATCTTCCCCATTCCAGGATGTATTGAGTATCTGGTTTTATGAGCTTCTCTAAGTACCATTTCTCTCATATCTCCAAATTTTGGTACCCAAATTCTTTCAGCCCTATACTGGGTTCCGTCTTCCCGAATATTAAGATGCTTCTCCGATCCTTTGGGTATTTCATCCTTTAAATTTCCCTCTTTTAAAACTCCTTGTTGCGCCTCCTTTATTTGAGTAGTAAGGTTAGTGTGAATCATTATATTCATAGATTTTACTCGAATGGGTTCTCTGTCCTTTCTGCTCAAGGTGTCAGCTACCACATTTGCCTTCCCCGGGTGGTAACGAATCTCAAAGTCGTAATCATTCAACAATTCAATCCACCTACGCTGCCTCATATTCAGTTGTTTCTGATTAAATATGTGTTGAAGACTTTTGTGGTCGGTATATATAATACTTTTGACCCCATATAAGTAGTGCCTCCAAGTCTTTTATGCAAAAACAACCGCGCCTAATTCCAAATCATGCATCGTATAATTTTGCTCGTGAATCTTCAATTGTCTAGACGCATAAGCAATCACCTTCATCCATTGCATTAATACACAACTGAGACCTTGCTTTGATGCGTCACAATAAATCACCAAATCATCATTCCCTTCAGGCAATGACAATATAGGTGCCGTAGTTAGCTTTTTCTTTAATAATTGAAACGCCTTCTCTTGTTCATCCTTCCATTCAAATTTCTTCCCTTTATACGTTAATGCAGTCAAGGGTTTTGCTATTTTGGAGAAATCTTGGATGAATCTTCTGTAGTAACCAGCCAATTCTAAAAATTGATGTATATGCTTCGGATATTTTGGGGTTTCCCACTTTTCAACAGTTTCGATCTTTGCCGGGTCCACCTGGATACCTTCTTTGTTCACTATGTGACCGAGGAATTGAACTTCTTCCAACCAAATTGCACACTTTGAAAACTTAGCGTACAGTTTTTCTTTCCTCGATACTTCTAGCACTTTTCTCAAATGTTTTTCGTGCTCTTGATCATTCTTTGAGTAAATAAGTATGTCATCGATGAAAACAATGACAAACTTGTCAAGATATGGCCCACACACTCAGTTCATAAGGTCCATGAACACAGCTGGTGCGTTAGTCAATCCAAACGGCATAACCTTAAACTCGTAATGACCATAACGCGTCCTAAAAGCATTTTTTGGAATATCATCCTCCTTTACTCGCATTTGATGATATCCAGAACGTAAATCGATCTTCGAATAAACCGACGAGCCTTGTAGTTGATCAAATAAGTCATCAATTCTCGGCAGTGGATAACGGTTTTTGATGGTAAGTTTGTTCAACTCTCTGTAGTCAATACACAACCTAAATGTACCATCCTTCTTCTTGACAAACAAAACAGGAGCTCACCATGGTGATGTGCTTGATCGAATGAAACCACATTCTAATAGTTCTTGAAGTTGGCTTTGCAGTTCTTTCATCTCGATGGGTGCGAGTCTATAAGGAGCGCGAGCTATTGGTGCAGCTCTTGGTACAAGATCTATTTGAAATTCAACAGATCGATGTGGAGGTAGTCCCGGTAATTCTTTCGAAAATACATCGGGAAATTCTTTTGCGACGGGAACATCATTGATGCTCTTTTCTTCAGTTTGTACTTTCTCGACGTGTGCTAGAACAGCATAGCAACCTTTTCTTATTAGTTTTTGTGCCTTCAAATTACTAATAAGATGTAGCTTCATGTTGCCATTTTCTCCGTACACCATTAAGGGTTTTCCTTCTTCTCGTACAATGCGAATTGCATTTTTATAACATACGATCCCTGCTTTCACCTTCTTCAGCCAGTCCATGCCAACTATTACATCAAAACTCCCTAACTCTACTGGTATCAAATCAATCTTAAATATTTCGCTACCCAGTTTAATTTCTCGATTCCGGCATATATTATCTGCTGAAATTAATTTACCGTTTGCTAATTCAAGTAAAAATTTACTATCCAACGGCGTCAATGGACAACTTAATTTAGCACAAAAATCTCTACTCATATAGCTTCTATCCGCACCCGAATCAAATAAAACGTAAGCAGATTTATTGTCAATAAGAAACGTACCCGTAACAAGCTCCGGGTCTTCCTGTGCGTCTGCCGCATTAATATTGAAAACTCTTCCGCGGCCTTGTCCATTCGTGTTCTCCTGGTTCGGGCAATTTCTAATAATGTGGCTCGGTTTTCCACATTTATAACAAACTACATTGGCATAACTTGCTTCGACACTACTTGCTCCGCCATTACTCGTTCCGACACCATTTGTTCCTTTCGTTCTGTTAACCCCTGGTCCGTAGACCTCACACTTCGCCGCACTATGACCATTTCTTTTACACTTGTTGCAATATTTGGTGCAGAACCCCGAGTGATACTTTTCACACCTTTGGCATAACTGCTTCTGATTGTTGTTGTTATTGCGGTTGTTATTGTTGTTGGGATGATTGTTGTAGTTGCTGTTGTTGTTGTTGTTGTTGTTGTTGTTGTTGTTGTTGTTGTTGTTGTTGTTGTTGTTGTTGTTGGGCCGTTTGTTGTAGTTGCGATTGATGTTGCGATTGTTGGGATAATTGTTGCGATTATTATTGTAATTGCTGTTGTTGTTGTATTGGTGATTCTTATCACCGTTTTCCTCCCACTTTCTTTTGACTTGCTTCACATTGGCCTCTTCAGCCGTCTGTTCTTTAATTCTTTCCTCAATCTGGTTCACTAGTTTGTGAGCCATTCTACATGCCTGTTGTATGGAGGCGGGCTCGTGTGAACTTATATCTTCTTGGATTCTTTTCGGTAATCCTTTCACAAACGTTTCGATCTTCTCTTCCTCATCTTCGAATGCTCCCGGACACAATAGGCACAATTCTGTGAATAGTCTTTCGTACGTGGTAATATCAAATCCTTGGGTTCGTAACCCTCTAAGTTCTGTCTTGAGCTTATTGACCTCGGTTCTGGGACGGTACTTCTCGTTCATCAAGTGCTTGAATGCTGACCACGGTAGTGCGTACGCATCATCTTGTCCCACTTGCTCTAGATAGGTATTCCACCATGTTAACGCAGAACCTGTGAAGGTATGCGTAGCGTACTTCACTTTGTCCTCTTCAGTACACTTACTTATGACAAACACCGATTCGACCTTCTCGGTCCACCGTTTCAATCCGATCGGTCCTTCGGTTCTATCAAATTCCAAAGGTTTGTAGGCAGTGAATTCTTTGTAGGTGCATCCTAAACGATTCCTGTACTGCTAGATCCAAGGTTATTGTTGGTATGTAGCGCAGCCTGTACTGCGGCTATGTTTGAAGCTAGAAAAGTACGTAATTCCTCTTCATTCATATTCATGGTGTGTCGAGTAGTCGGTGCCATTTCCTTCAAAATAGTCAAATTGAACAAGTTATTCATACAGAATATTAAGAGTTGTTAATAGTATTTCGTAGCATAATATGAACTCATTTATAAAAGCTTTTTCTTCATATTAGCGTTTTATAAGTTTAAATTCGGGTAGTACCTACCCGTTAAGTTCATACTTAGTAGCTAATATACAATTCAACTACTACCATTCTATATGAAAAACTGATTATAATAATATTTCGCGTTCAAACTTTTATACAATATTTTACAAACTTACAATACCGCTTATTTTACATAAAGCATGAAATATAGCACACAATAACTTTGATACAAGATAGTTGTGAAGATAATTCTAGCTAGTACACAAGTCATTCTGCAAAGGCAATAAAGACACGTAATTCATACGTCCAGAAACAAGTCATGCATTCTGGTTTTACTAGGACTATTTCCCATCCTTGGTCTTGTGGAACATAACCGTTATGGCCGTTGATAAGACAGCGTGTTGTAACGTCGTCAAAGGGACGAGGGTTACGTAATGACCAACAGTCTCGTAATAACCTAAAAACCTCATTTCTTACCCCAATTACCGACTCCGTCACTTGTGGGAACGTTTTGTTTAATAGTTGTAGCCCGATGTTCTTTTTCTCACTTTGTTGAGAAGCCAACATTACTAACCCGTAAGCATAGCATGCTTCTTTATGTTGCATGTTAGCCACTTTTTCTAAATCATGAAGTCCTATATTCGGATACATTGAGTCAAAATAATTTCTTAACCCGTTGCGTAAAATAGCATTTAGATTCCCCGCAATATATGCGTCAAAGTAAACACATCGTAACTTATGGGTTTCCCAATGTGATATCCCCCATCTTTCAAACAAAAGTCTCTTATAAACCAAGACATTCTTGGAACATTCTTCGAATGTCTTACAAACTGATTTCGCCGTAAATAGTTGTGCCGAAGAATTCTGACCGACTCTAGATAAGATTTCATCAATCATGTCTCCGGGTAGGTCTCTTAAAATATTGGGTTGTCTATCCATTTTGTGTTTTATACTGTAAAATAGACAAGAGTTAGATTCATAAAAAAATATACTTATTAATACAAGCAATTTTTACATATATCATAAAGCATAAGCACACTATATTACATATATTACACCACACGAATACAACTATCTTATTCCGACTCTCACGTTTCTTCTTCTTTGGTTTTGGTTTATTTTGCCAAGTTTCTAGGGATATATGATGTTCCCCTAATACGAGCTATCGTTTTCCACAACGGTTTAGAAAAACCTGGTGGTTTAGAGGTTCCCGGGTTATTGTCACAACTTAAGAAATACGGGTGTTGACGATACATATAAAGTTCATCATGTTTGGAATCAAATTTCTCTATTTTATGCCCTTTCCCTTATTGTTCTCTTTTGCCTTATTAAATTGTGTTGGGGTAATTTCTATAACATCATCGGAATCCTTGTCGGGATCCGATTCATCGGAGAATTGATAATCCTCCCAATACTTTTATTCATTGGCGGAAACACCATTGACCATAATTAACTTTGGTCGGTTGGTTGAGGATTTTCTTCTACTTAACCGTTTTATTATTTCCCCCACTAGTTCTATTTCTTCTTCCAGTTCCGATTCTTCTTCCGGTTCCGATTCTTCTTCCGGTTCCGACTCTTCTTCCGGTTCCTCTTCGGGAACTTGTGAATCAGTCCACGAATCATTCAAATTAACATTTGACTCTTCATTATTATTAGGTGAGTCAATGAGACTTGTTCTAGAGGTAGACATCTATCACATAATATCAAACGCGTTAAGAGATTAATATTGTAGCGACCCGAAAAAATCGTCATTTGACGGCGCTGACTACTTAGGTCCCGTTACGTGGTCATAAGTCTTTAAAATAACGTTTGACCAAAATATGTCGCATTCATTGCAAAAGTAAAGATTGTTCCCTAGTTTACAAGAATTGTTCATCCAAAAGTTACGTTACAAAGTTATAAGTACAAATGAAACCTATGCGACACAATTTAAAAGTAGCCAAAAGATGCTCCATGTATGCATAAATACTCGACATCCAAAGCAAGTATCAAAATAATGAGCGGAAGCATGTAACACATATCGTTCAAAGACCTGAGAAAAACATAGAAATCTGTCAACGAAAACGTTGGTGAAATCATAGGTTTAAGTAAGTAAGTGAGTAAATAAGTAGATTGAACCACAAGATTTGCAACATCGAAATAATAGTTAACCATTCCAAAATTTGTTTCATGAGCACCCAATTATCAATTCTTAACATTTCTCCCATTGAACCCCATCACCTTAGTGTTAGAACATACACTGATTCTCGAAAATATATTTCATTCGTAGACGGTAGCGAACCGTCTGAATGAGGGTTTGTCAAACCCATATGGATCCACATAACATAAGTTCACGCTTACACCCGGCAAGTGTAACTAATGATAATTGAATTGAGAATTTTGTTCTAAACTCGTATGTAGAATGTTTGTTTTCCTGTACTTGTGTTCACTTAGTAAAAAGAAACGTTTATGTTTTCTCATCCCAAATGTAAATTCAAAAGAGTAAAAGTGGGACTATGATCTCACCTTGAGTGCACGAGTAATAAAGTACTTCAACAAGTTAGAGAGATTGCATAAGTATTCGGTTAAGTTTGGCTATAAGTCAAAATTGGTCGGGTCAAAGTCAACGAAAAAGTCAACACGTTCGGGTCGGGTCCCGAAGTATTTTTCTGAGGTTTTTAATCATATATAAGCATGTTAGTCAAGTTTCATGTTAATCGGAGGTGCGTAGCATAGTTAGAATTAATCGAGAAACGACCAAATTGGACAGCACCTGATAGGCCATATGGACGGCGTCCAAAATGACTGGACGGCGTCTAGTATTGAAGTACTGGACGGCATCCAAAAGACTGGACGGCGTCCAAGTCTGAAGGGCTGGACGGCGTCCAAGAATCTGGATGGCGTCCAGATCTGTATCCAGGCCCTGTTTTGCTGCAACAAAGAAATGCACGAACCAAAACTCAAACAATCCCAATTTATGACCCGCAAACAATCAAAACATGTATCCTATATCATCGGGAAGGTATTTTGACAAAGGATACAACTAACCACATATCATCAATCGAGTTTATCATTTACAATAACCGATTTCTCGTCAAGTGATCATTTAGAGTTCGTTTTCCAAGTTTCAAGTTCACAACTTCATTTCATGATTCGGTAGTCCAATCTACACATACGATATGCCGTTTCGAAGGTAATTAAACATACATTGCAACTAAACACTTACTAACAACATTAACAAGCATTCAATGTAGCAAAAGTTCATTTTAAGGTTCATCAAACCCTAATTAAGAATCACAAAATCAATAATCAAGTTAACGCAAGGTTTTCATATCATCCAACATACCAAAACGAAACTAACGATGCTAGTAACACTTTTAACACAATGGGTTTAACATCTAACAACATTTAATCAATCAAAATCAAAGATTAAACTAACCCATTTCAAGTGTTCATGCTAGTTACACTAAATAACAAGATCAAGCATACAAATTACATACACGACATCACAATGAGCCATAGACACTAACTAACATCATTTCAAGTCAAAAACACGAATTTAGAGAAATCTAGAGTTTTAGAAATGTTACCCAAACGAGATGAAGTTGGTACCAAAATGAAGAGGATGAAGAGAGGATCACGAATATGTAATTTATTTTGTTGCTAGCTCCCTAAATCGAATTTGGATGATGATTTTGTGTTTGAAGGTTTTGAGAGCATAAAAAGGGAAGTAAGAAAAAGAGATAGAGAGAAATGGGAGGTTGGTGGTGGATGGTGGGTTACTAGTTAGCCAAGTTTGCCCGAGTGGCAAGATTAGTCCCTCGCGTTTGTAGTCGGGTGCGGGAATTACCTAAACGGAATATTTTAAAACGCGTATTAATGGAGGATTTTAAAATCCAATAACGGAAAAATATTAAGAATGTTAGCTAACGGTGGATACGAATTTAGTTACGAAGGATATTATTAAAATAAAAAGACGGGCGTTAAAATTGCGGGATGTTACATTACCCACACCTTAAAAGAAATTTCGTCCTGAAATTTAGTTGGAAGTAATAGTCGATGTCTCTTCCTTGAGACCTTGCATTGTCAATGCTATGAATAAGTGAAAATACGTCCTTATGCATTCCCACGAATTTGGACAGTCGGGGTTTTATGTTGTATTAAGGCTTGGTTTTACGATCCACAATTTCAACCGGTCTTTCTACGAAGACGAGTTGTCATCAATAGTAAGTTTATCTAGAAGGATAGCACGTTCCTGTTCCGCAGGACACGTATCTAAGTTTGTTACATGGAACGTAAGGTAAACGGAAACTTAATTGAGTCGGAAGTTCTAAACGGTAGGAAGCGGTTCCAATACGCCCCAAGATTTCAAAAGGATCAATATTGCGGATATAAATTTCCTCGATTTCCCGAAACGGATTACACCTTTCCAAGGTGTGGTTTTTAATATTGCACGGTTACTGACTTTAAATTTGAGAGATTTTCATCTAACATTGGTATAACTCCTTTGGCGACCACGGGCCGTCTTGAGCCCTTCTCGGACTTGAACTATCTCAAAGGTTATTTCTTGAATGATTTCGGATCTGATGATTTGCTTGTCACCTACTTCGGTCCAACGAATAGGAGAACAACATTTGTGGTTATATAAAGTTTCGAAAAGTGCGCGTTAACACGCGAGTGGTAACTACTGTTGTAAGAGGGATCAACTAAAGGCGACAATACAAGTTTGTAACATGTCTTTCCAAGATGTAAATTGTTCGTTTGCTTAGCTCGTCTGTTTGTGGAAGATACGCAGTACTCACGTCTAAACGTGTTCCGAAGGCTTCTTGTAAACAAGATGTGTAACGAGTATTTTCGATCTGGGATAATTGACAATGATACACCGTGTTGGAATATAATTTCTTAAGATATGCTTGGACAAGTTAGTTAGGGTTCGAAAGCGTTTGTTGGAACAGGTTTCTTGTCGGCTACTGAAAAATGTTCGTAAGGGCTAGTCACCCTCGTGGCGAATACTAGTAACACGTGAAGAGTCTCTCTCTCCATTGAGAAATTATATAAAAAGGTTTCCGTATACGGAAGTACGAGCGAAAAGATAGGAGTGTAATGAGAACTTAAAATAGGATGAGTTCACATTTTGAGGTAGCCATATCGCGCATCTAGTGGCCAAATGTTGAGACTTGGTGGGAAACGAGATAGTACACGTAGTTGTATAGCTCGGGGTTGAGTAGTAGTTGGCCATATAACAGAAGAACAAGGACGTTAAGTCAAAGAAGAAAGGGGTATCCTTGGATTGTGTGTTATCTTTGGTCCCAGTAATATCAGACGGTAATAGTGAAATAGAAGAGCTATGTATCGTGGTACGCGATGACGAGAAGATTGATCGGATCCATAAATAAGTATTCAAATTCTCCGTGTAAAATAACGAATTTCAGCTTCCTTGATTTCGAGTCGAGAGGGGTTGCCTTTCAGGCGTTCACGTAGAAGTATTTCTATATTTGAGTTCCATTTTGTGCCACACGAATTTATCTAGTAAGGTTGGTGTGAAAAATCACGTTCAAAGTCCGGACATAGAAAATGTTTAATTCTTTCCCTTAGTACGTTAACGAGGTTAAAGGACGAGCGATACGGGAAAAATCAGAAATTAATCTTTGATAATAATCGCGAGATCCAAAATTTTACGAATACAAGTCGGAGTCGTGAGGGTTTCTCCAAAATTAATTAATTAATTAATTTTTTTTTTTTTTTTTTTTTTTGCGAGATCTACTGTAATACCTTGACCACTAACAACATGGTTTAGAATTTGGTCTTCGTTTAACCAAAATTCTCACTTGGAGAATTCGGCATAGAGTTGCTCTTTTCTCAAGAGTTCGAGCATAAGACGGAGACGTTGTTCGTTTTTCCTTTCCGCTTGAATAGCTTAAAACATCAATTATAAGTACGGTAACGGATTTGTCTAGATAAGTTTGCATACGCGATTCCGGAGGTCTATGAATACGGGCGGAGCCTTAGATAAACTGAACGGCACTAAAAGAAATTTATAACTATCGTAGCGAGTTCGGAAAGCGGTTTAGGAGACATCTTCTCCCTTAACCCTCAATTGATGATAACCAGAATGAAGGTCGATTTTAGAATATACGCGAGATCCGTGTAACGGTTCAAGAGGTTGTTGATACGGGGAAGAGGATATCGGTTCTTAAACGGAAATTATTTAGTTCACTAAAATCACATATATGTGGGGAAAACATTCCCTTCCTAACGTATAGGTTTTGGGCTCCCTAGTTCTATAGATGTCAAATCAAAGTTCAAATTACCTACCTAATAAGTTTGACGTACACTCTCCGATAAATTTGTCGGTATGCAATAGTTTTCCGTTGGTCACTTGAATGGCCTAAGTAATATCTAGGGGGTGGTGGAGTGCAAATAGTAGGCTCCAAAGCCTTGGATACAAAACATTTATCGACATCCGAATCGAATAAACATGAAGTATAGGAGTTGTTAAGAAGAAACGTACCCGTGACTAGTTCATGTCGTCTCGAGCATCCTCAGTGCTAATGTTGGAAGTTCGACCGCGTGTGTTGGGGTTGGCTTTCTTCGTTGGACATGCATTCCTAAAATGACCCGGTTGGCCACATTCGAAACAAACACCCGGCTTTTGTGTGTTGGGTCCCTTTTGACTGACGGGGGCGGTACTTCCACAATATTTGGCAATATGACCACTTCCCTGGCACCGGTGGCAAATTAGCTTGCCACATTCACCAAAGTGATGCTTGTGGCATTTGTTGCAAAAAGGTCGAGTTCCAGCATAACTTTTCTTGCCGACGGAGGTGAAAGGTTCCTTGGAAAAGTTGTTGCTGTTGTAGTTGCTGGATTGAGAGGCTTCCCATTTTCTTTTGTTGTTACCCGGTTGGTCCTCGGCCGTTGGTGCCGGTGCTTCAATTTCATACACCGTTTCTATAGATTGGCGAGCCATCGTTAAAGCCTCTTGTAGGTTGGCGGGTTTGGATGACATTACCCTGTGTTGAATGCTCTTCGGAAGGCCATCCATGTAAAGTTCAACTCTTAGGGACTCGAGAGTCATGAGGTTTGGACACATTAAGACTAGTTCAGCAAACCGTTGATTATAAGCTTCGAGGTCATTCCGGACCGTTTGTAAATTTCTTAGCCCCTGTTCGAGCCTTCGAGTCTCGTCGCGCGAAAAGTATTCGGTGATCATTCTTTCTCTTAATTCGGTCCAAGAGAGTGCGTGGGCTTCATCGATACCCACTGATTGTACATACGTGTTCCACCATGAGAGAGCAATACCGGTGAGAGTGAGGGTGGAAAACTTGACCTTATCTTGGTCCCGACAACCGCTTATGTTAAAAACGGCTTCCGTTTGTTCAAACCATCTGGTGAGAGCATCCGGTCCCTCGGTTCCATCGAAAGTGGGAGGTTTGCACCCCATGAAGTTCTTGTAGGAGCACCCCTCGTTTGAATTACCAGCTCCATGAGTATTGTTGTTGGAAAAGTGATCGGCCACGGCCGCACCCACGGCGGTGGTTATCATTCGTTGAAGAGCTTGTTCGAGAGTTTCGGAAGGAGTATTGGGTTGACCTTGGTGAGCCATTGTTCCTTCATAACACAAGAATACCGTTGTTTAGTATTATCAATAATACTAATCGTGATATGGAAATCAAGATAAAGAGGAAATTTTTCCTTGACTCGCCTTAAATTCTTTATGTCATAATGTCGGAATGTTCATATGAGTCACCGTAATATAATCCCGGAAATTATATTACCCTGATTCATATGTGCATTCGACATCATTTCATATAGTCAAGGTGGCGTGTCAATCAAATCAACCATGTGAGATTAAGGTAGAATAAGAGTTAGATGTGAATAGAAGAGATCGAGTATAAATGCACAAGTAGTCAAGTAATTCTTACTCCAAGTCTATATGCCGGTTGTAGTCTAGACTCACTAATGTACCCTATGACTCGGGGCTGACACCAATGAACTCTAAATCCCTACAACCAACGCTCTGATACCAATTGTAGCGACCCGACAAAATCATCATTTGACGGCGCCGACTACTTGAAGGTATTTCATATGCCCGAGAGACATATTAAATTAACGTGGCTAACGTGTTATGATCCAAGTCGGGTCATACCCAATAACAAACTTACCAACACCTTATATGTATTTAATCTTAACGATTGGGTCGTTAAATAAATACGCGACACTTGGATTTTAGAAAATCGGGTTTCTAAAATATTATCACTTAAGATAAATTATTTGGATAATTTATATATATATAATTGTTTATAGGTTTAAATGATTATGTTGTGTTATATTTTATAAAAAGTTTTATAAAATGTATAAGTAACAAAATAATACATAAGTTTATAAATAAGTTATAAACTTTTATAAACTTACAAGATTATTATTAAACAAGTAGTGTGGCAGAATTTTAGTCTCCAAGACATGCCCCATGCTCCTTGATTGTTACTTTTGATACAACACAATTCCAAGGGACATGCTTGACTCAATGACCAACATATTCTCACAAGTATTCAAGGGAATAAAAACACACACTTGACTAGAGAATAAGGGAGTGTGTTTGAGAGGAAAAGGCTGTTAAAAAAACTGCCTGCTGTTCGTGATCTTTGGGCAGCAAAGAGGCAGTTTTAACTTGGTTTTTTAAGTGATTAAGTGATCAAGTTAAATCCTAACCATTGTACTAGGTGTTGGTTATATGTTTGGGGTATTACCTCTTGAGGTCTCATTGTTTTGAGGCTCCATTTAACATCATATTTGAAGCTTACTGCTGCTGACTTTCCAGCAAGTTTAAGAAGGTTTCAAGCTTGTGTTTAAGGTGTTTAAGGGTCCTAAACATTAGCGAGCTCAAGGGTGTTGTTGGTGAATCAAAGGCTAGGGTTTTGCTTACTTGAAGGTTCAAGTTAGGAGCTTATTTCTTCATCTACATCATCTTCTTCATCCTTGTTCTTCACCTCCTTTTGGAGTAGGTACAACATCTTACTAGCTCTATTTTACATTTTAGTGTATTATTCAAGACTAGATCTTTTATGGAATTCATGTTTAAAAGGCTTAAACTATACATGCATAAACTTTAAATTGCTTCCGCTTTATGTATACATATACACGAATTTACATACACTTAAAATGGGTTTTGTGACTTTGTTTATGTAATGAATTCCATCAATGGTATCTAGAGCCAAAGTCTTGTTAATATGCTTCTTGTTTTTGGCTAGTAAACTCACTTTCTTTACAATCTACCAACATGCATGAAAGTAGAATGTAAAAAATATTGAGTTTTGGTGGGGTGTAAGGTGATGGCCGAATTATTGGGTCCCAAAAATGGGTTTGGGATTTCAAGTTTGGCCATGTTTGTTGTTATGTTGTTGTTCACAATCGAGCCTAGACCGTGTGGTTGAATGTTTGGATGATTTGGTTGTTATTCATGATTTGTAATATTCATTCATATGGTTGTAATTATTTTGTAAATTTGGTTTGTAAAAGTTGTATTTGATCTTGTAATTTTGTATGTAATTTGTTCTATTTTGGTTTGTAAAATAGAATAGGTTGTTATTTCATTTTCTAGAAAAATTGTATTAGGATATGATTTTGTAAAATGAAAGTGAAGATTCATGAAGAAGATTCAAGATGAAGCTTATGAAGTTACAAGTTTAAGTGGGAGGTTTTGGTAAAAATCTCTTACTTTGGTTAACCCTCTTAGGTGACATTTGTTTTTTGGCTAAACAAATGTCCACCAAAATGGCTCTTGATTGTGAACACTTTGTTATGCATGTTTGTGTATGTTTGTATGTTTGGTTGCTACAAGATCATCACATGTTATGAACTTGCATGATAAATTATAATTGGTTATAATAAAACATAACAAAATGACACTAATAATTGGTTATTAGACTTAAGTAAAATGGTTTATTTAAAAAGGTAATGAAATGGTTAAAACTAGTAATTGGTTACTAAAAGGTACATGAAAATGGGTTTTTCATAAACATACTACACACCAAATGCATGTTGGTGTATAGCACTTTGTTTTCTAAACTAGAATGTAGAAAACCTAAAATCCCTTAACTAAAACAAGGTAAACAAGTTAAACGCCATCCTTTTGTGGAAACACTTAGACATATTAGGAATCTCTTGATGGGATAAAGGTCACCTAACCGTCATGAGTGAACTAACATGAATAAGGTACACTTTGCATACATGTGGGATAAAGGTCACCTAACCACTTGCATGTTAAGTTTACATGTCTACACAAGTAGGACAACTTGATTTGGGAATCATGAACTTAGGGTCACCGAAGCATGAGGAACAAATAGGCGTTGATGGGATTAATATGCCATGCAAAAGGATTGCATGATCCCATAAATTAGAAGTTGCAAAAGGATTGCAATTGTCATTACGACTACCTAGCTAAATCAAATGACGGGATAAAGGTCACCTAACCGAAATTTGATTTACCGTTGGATTCTAACATTTAATAAAACAAATTAAAGGGTATTGTCTATTAAATCTAAATCAATACTTAAATGAACTTTGTTGAATTTTGTAGATGGCCGCAAATAACAACAACAACATGAACAATGCACCACTTAACTTTAACAACCTATCGTTACGGTCTCTCCTCGAGAAAGACAAACTCAACCATACAAATTTTATGGATTGGTTCCGCAATCTTCGGATTGTCCTCAAACAAGAGGATAAAATGTATGTGCTTGAGGACCCCATTCCCGATCAACCGGATGAGAGTGATGTGGAGGCAATGGCCTCTTACGATAAGTATTGCCACGACTCCCTTCAAGTCCCATGCTTAATGCTTGGGACTATGATACCCGAACTCCAAAAGGATTTCGAGCATCATAGCGCATACGACATGATAACACAATTGAAGGAGATGTTTCTCCAACAAGCACGTGTTGAGCGTTTCGAAACGGTTCGGGCGCTTCATGCTTGTCGTATGGACGATACCCAATCGGTTTCATCTTATGTACTTAAGATGAAGAGCCTTATCGATCGTGCTAACCGTCTTAACCTTAACATATCTAATGAGTTAGCCACCGATCTTATCCTTAACTCCCTATCAAAGAGGTTTGATCAATTTGTAATTAATTACAACATGAATGGGATGGATAAGAGCATAGGTGAGCTTCATGGTATGCTTAGGACGGCGGAAACTAGCATGGGTAAAAGGACTTTACCCGTGTTAGCAATCGATCAAGGTGGGTCTAAAGGTAACACCTCTAAGGCAAAGGTGACTAAGAGAAAAGGACCCGCCCATCAAGGCAAAGGGAAGGGGAAGATGGTTACCCCAACCATCAACAAGGCAAAGAAGCAAAAGGTAGCCGAGAAGGCAAACCCCAAGGAAGACCCATGTTTCGGTTGCGGTGAGATGGGTCATTGGAAACGAAACTGTCCGGTCTATCTTAAAGAGTTGAAGGACAAGAGGGATGCAGGGCAAACCTCAGGTAATATATACATGGTATATATAGAGCTTAGTATTACTTCTTCTAATACATGGGTATTAGACACGGGATGTGGAACTCATATTTGCAATACTTTGCAGGGGTTCAAAAGAAGTGATCATAAAGCGGGAACATCAAGTCTCTATATGGGCAATGGTGCAAAGGTGCATGTTAAAGCTCAAGGAGAATTTGTTTTGAAGCTTCCAAGTGGATTGAAGCTTATTTTAGAAAATGTTTTGTATGCACCGGATTTATGTCGAAACATTATTTCTATTTCTCGCTTAAGACAATGTGGTTTCAATGTTAATTTTATTGATGATGATATCCATTTTTCTAAAGATAATGTATTCTATTTCAAGGCTTCGCCTTCAAATGGAATTTATGAATTGGTTCATGATGACGCATCATCGAGCTCTATATACCATACTAGCACCAAGAAACTCAAAAGGGATTTGAGTGATTCCTATTTATGGCATTGTCGCCTTGGACATATAAACAAGAACCGAATGCATACACTTCAAAAGAATGGACTTTTGAAATCAAATGAAATGGATTCGTTTGATGTATGTGAATCTTGTTTACAAGGCAAGATGACTAAAGCACCTTTCAAAGGGACTTATGAAAGGGCTAAAGATTTATTGGGATTAATACATTCGGATGTATGTGGACCCTTTAAACCCATGACTAGGAATGGTGAAAGATACTTTGTTACTTTCATTGATGACTTTAGTCGTTTCGGATATGTCTACTTATTAAGACACAAGGACGAAACGTTTGAAGCATTCAAAGAATATCAAAACGAAGTACAAAATCAACTCAATAAGACAATTAAGGTACTACGTACCGATAGAGGAGGTGAATACCTAAGCGATGCTTTCCAAGATCATCTTAGGAGTTGTGGGATTATCTCGCAACTTACTCCACCCGGAACACCCCAACTTAATGGAGTTTCCGAAAGGAGGAACCGAACCCTAATGGATATGGTTCGATCTATGATGGCTAGAAGCTCGTTACCTCTATCATTTTGGGGTTATTGTCTAAGCTCCGCGGCTCGTATTTTAAATATGGCCCCAACCAAGAAAGTGGAACGAACTCCTCATGAGATGTGGTTTGGAAAACCTCCTTCTCTTTCATACTTGAAAGTATGGGGATGTGAAGCTTATCCTAAGCGTTATGTAGCAAATAAGCTACATGCTCGATCCACAAAGTGTATCTTCATAGGATATCCCAAAGATGACATGGGATATTACTTCTATGATCCATCCGAGCAAACGGTATTTGTTGCTCGGGAAGCGGAATTCCTTGAAACCAAGTTCCTTATGGAAGGTGATGGTGAAAGGAAAATAGATCTTGTAGAGGTACAAGATCAAGCCGATGATACACAATTGGTTGACACTAGCACTCAACATGAGGATGTTAAAAATGATCAAGTACATGATCAAGGTACACAAGACGTTCGAAGATCTAGTAGGATTAGTAATCCTCCTGAGAGATATGGTTTTCTCGTGGATGGTTGCTATACGGTTGATTTGGATGAACCGGTAAACTACAAAGATGCTTTATCAAGGATTGATAAAGATAAATGGCAGGAAGCCATGAACGCCGAGATGCAATCCATGTATGACAACCAAGTTTGGGAACTTGTTGAGCAACCTCCTAGCTCTAAGCTAGTTGATTGCAAGTGGATTTTCAAAATGAAAACCGACATACATGGAAACTTGGATACATACAAAGCTAGACTTGTAGCAAAGGGTTTCACTCAAACTCAAGGGGTTGACTATGATGAAACTTTCTCGCCTGTGGCAATGCTAAAGTCTATTAGGATATTATTTGCCATCGCTGCTCATTATGATTACGAAATTTGGCAAATGGATGTCAAAACTGCTTTCCTAAATGGATATCTTGAGGAAGATGTCTATATGGTACAGCCCGAAGGTTTTGTCGATCCGAAAAATCCTAAAAAGGTATGCAAGTTAAAGAAATCGATCTACGGATTGAAACAAGCATCTAGAATGTGGAATCATCGTTTTAATGAAGAGGCAAAGAAATTTGGCTTCATTAAAAATGGTGATGAAGCTTGTGTATACAAGAAGGCTAGTGGGAGCTCTATAATGTTCCTTGTGCTATATGTGGATGATATATTATTATTTGGGAATGATATAACCACAATGCAAAAAGTCAAAACTTGGCTAAAGAGTTGCTTCTCCATTAAGGATCTTGGAGAAGCACAATACATATTGGGGATTGGAATCTATAGGAATAGATCCAAGAGATTGATAGGTTTAAGCCAAAGTACATACATTGATAAAGTCTTGAGAAGGTTCAAGATGGAAAACTCTAAGAAAGGTTTGGTACCTATTCAAAAGGGAACCGTTCTCAGTTCATCTCAGTGTCCTACCACGAAAGATGAACAAGAGAGAATGAAGAAAGTCCCATACGCATCTGCTATTGGGTCTATCATGTATGCAATGATATGTACTAGACCGGATGTGTCATGCGCTCTAAGCTTGACAAGTAGATACCAGAATAACCCAGGAAATAGTCATTGGACTGCGGTTAAATGTATATTGAAATACCTTAGAAGGACTAAGGATATGTTTCTTATATATGGGTCTGGTGAGGAGGAACTCGTTGTAAAAGGTTACGTGGACGCGAGTTTCCAAACTGATCGAGATGACTCCCGATCACAATCCGGTTATGTATTCATGTTAAATGGTGGTGCGGTCTCTTGGAAGAGTGCGAAACAGGAAGTTGTTGCGTTATCCACTACAGAGTCGGAGTACATTGCCGCCTCATTGGCAGCTCAGGAAGCTGCATGGATGAAGAAATTCATCGACGACTTAGGAGTGGTCCCTTCCATTCAGGACCCTCTTGAGATCTTTTGTGACAACGAGGGTGCGATTGCTCAAATCAAGGAACCTCGTGCTCATCAAAAGACCCGTCACATTGAGCGGAGATTCAACTACATTAGGGATGAGGTTGAAAAAGGAAAGATATGTATTCACAAAGTTCACACAGATCAAAATGTTGCGGATCCTCTCACGAAGCTCTTACATGGGCCAAAACATGAGGGACATGTTTGTGCATTAGGGCTTCGATATTCTAGTGATTGGATTTGATCTATTTATGTATTGTACCGGAACGAAATTATTCAAACTCATTAATATAACTGTGGTGTTAATTTATTTGAGTTATGTTCCTATTTTGCATATTTCATCCATGAATTAGCAATTATTCAAAATTTCCGTAGTCGATCACATTTGTGGGAACAAGTGTGAGGTTTAGACTATTATGAACTTGGATTGGTATACATTCATAGGTTGAATGTGCGGCAAGGCTGCAACCAAGGTTCATAGATATTTGTGGGAAACAAATATTGGAAGACCCGCTCTCAAGAATTACTGTATAGAGCCTTTGTGGTTGATCACATGTAACCTTGAGTAAAGGCGAATATCATTGTATCCTCTGACCTGAGATACATATTGGGTTCGGATATTCACCAAGTACTGTGCCTTGATTCTTTCCTTCGCTATTCTGAAACATGGTAGTACATAAAGAAGAACTCAGGTATATTACAAAGTGTATATCTAGGACGTATGTAGTCAAGATGGAATTTGTCCCTCTTATTCGTTGAGAGTCAGATGTCTAAGGCCTGATAAAGTTAAATCTATAAGAGAGTGGTCACTCTGTATCTCTTGGATTTGACATGACATCTAGGACGAAAGGATATAATGAAAGATTCACCTAATCATATTCGAGATGGGAAGTCGAAAGGGATGATGTTATTGAATGGCACAAAGTCATAACATATTAGGGGTGATGGATGGTGTGTTAGGCTGTATCCATCACTTGCATTAATTTCTTATGTTTCTCGTGCAAGTGGGAGATTGAAGGTATTTCATATGCCCGAGAGACATATTAAATTAACGTGGCTAACGTGTTATGATCCAAGTCGGGTCATACCCAATAACAAACTTACCAACACCTTATATGTATTTAATCTTAACGATTGGGTCGTTAAATAAATACGCGACACTTGGATTTTAGAAAATCGGGTTTCTAAAATATTATCACTTAAGATAAATTATTTGGATAATTTATATATATATAATTGTTTATAGGTTTAAATGATTATGTTGTGTTATATTTTATAAAAAGTTTTATAAAATGTATAAGTAACAAAATAATACATAAGTTTATAAATAAGTTATAAACTTTTATAAACTTACAAGATTATTATTAAACAAGTAGTGTGGCAGAATTTTAGTCTCCAAGACATGCCCCATGCTCCTTGATTGTTACTTTTGATACAACACAATTCCAAGGGACATGCTTGACTCAATGACCAACATATTCTCACAAGTATTCAAGGGAATAAAAACACACACTTGACTAGAGAATAAGGGAGTGTGTTTGAGAGGAAAAGGCTGTTAAAAAAACTGCCTGCTGTTCGTGATCTTTGGGCAGCAAAGAGGCAGTTTTAACTTGGTTTTTTAAGTGATTAAGTGTTCAAGTTAAATCCTAACCATTGTACTAGGTGTTGGTTATATGTTTGGGGTATTACCTCTTGAGGTCTCATTGTTTTGAGGCTCCATTTAACATCATATTTGAAGCTTACTGCTGCTGAATTTCCAGCAAGTTTAAGAAGGTTTCAAGCTTGTGTTTAAGGTGTTTAAGGGTCCTAAACATTAGCGAGCTCAAGGGTGTTGTTGGTGAATCAAAGGCTAGGGTTTTGCTTACTTGAAGGTTCAAGTTAGGAGCTTATTTCTTCATCTACATCATCTTCTTCATCCTTGTTCTTCACCTCCTTTTGGAGTAGGTACAACATCTTACTAGCTCTATTTTACATTTTAGTGTATTATTCAAGACTAGATCTTTTATGGAATTCATGTTTAAAAGGCTTAAACTATACATGCATAAACTTTAAATTGCTTCCGCTTTATGTATACATATACACGAATTTACATACACTTAAAATGGGTTTTGTGACTTTGTTTATGTAATGAATTCCATCACTACTTAGGTCCCGTTACGTGGTCATAAGTCTTTAAAATAACGTTTGACCAAAATATGTCGCATTCAATGCAAAAGTAAAGATTGTTCTCTAGTTTACAAGAATTGTTCATCCAAAAGTTACGTTACAAAGTTATAAGTACAAATGAAACCTATGCGACACAATTTAAAAGTAGCCAAAAGATGCTCCATGTATGCATAAATACTCGACATCCAAAGGAAGTATCAAAATAATGAGCGGAAGCATGTAACACATATCGTTCAAAGACCTGAGAAAAACATAGAAATCTGTCAACGAAAACGTTGGTGAAATCATAGGTTTAAGTAAGTAAGTGAGTAAATAAGTAGATTGAACCACAAGATTTGCAACATCGAAATAATAGTTAACCATTCCAAAATTTGTTTCACGAGCACCCAATTATCAATGCTTAACATTTCTCCCATTGAACCCCATCACCTTAGTGTTAGAACATACACTGATTCTCGAAAATATATTTCATTCGTAGACGGTGCGAACCGTCTGAATGAGGGTTTGTCAAACCCATATGGATCCACATAACATAAGTTCACGCTTACACCCGGCAAGTGTAACTAATGATAATTGAATTGAGGATTTTGTTCTAAACTCGTATGTAGAATGTTTGTTTTCCTGTACTTGTGTTCACTTAGTAAAAAGAAACGTTTATGTTTTCTCATCCCAAATGTAAATTCAAAAGAGTAAAAGTGGGATTATGATCTCACCTTGAGTGCACGAGTAATAAAGTACTTCAACAAGTAAACGTGTGCAAAGAACAATGCTAGTCTTGACCTAAACAAGTAAGTTGTATCAATAATGGTAAACGCGATTGGTCAAGGATGTTCAATTAGTCCTATGGCTCGTTACGACTCGATTAAGTAGCATGTGAATCAAATTGTCAAGTTTCATACAAGATACAAGTATAGAAGCAAGTTAGAGATATTGCATAAGTATTCGGTTAAGTTTGGCTATAAGTCAAACTTGGTCGGGTCAAAGTCAACGAAAAAGTCAACACGTTCGGGTCGGGTCCCGAACTATTTTTCTGAGGTTTTTAATCATATATAAGCATGTTAGTCAAGTTTCATGTTAATCGGAGGTGCGTAGCATCGTTAGAATTAATCGAGAAACGACCAAATTGGACAGCACCTGATAGGCCATATGGACGGCGTCCAAAATGGCTGGACGGCGTCCAGTATTGAAGTACTGGACGGCGTCCAAAAGACTGGACGGCGTCCAAGTCTGAAGGGCTGGACGGCGTCCAGATCTGTATCCAGGCCCTGTTTTGCTGCAACAAAGAAATGCACGAACCAAAACTCAAACAATCCCAATTTATGACCCGCAAACAATCAAAACATGTATCCTATATCATCGGGAATGTACTTTGACAAAGGATACAACTAACCACATATCATCAATCGAGTTTATCATTTACAATAAACGATTTCTCGTCAAGTGATCATTTAGAGTTCGTTTTCCAAGTTTCAAGTTCACAACTTCATTTCATGATTCGGTAGTCCAATCTACACATACGATATGCCGTTTCGAAGGTAATTAAACGTACATTGCAACTAAACACTTACTAACAACATTAACAAGCATTCAATGCATCAAAAGTTCATTTTAAGGTTCATCAAACCCTAATTAAGAATCACAAAATCAATAATCATGTTAACGCAAGGTTTTCATATCATCCAACATACCAAAACAAAACTAACGATGCTAGTAACACTTTTAACACAATGGGTTTAACATCTAACAACATTTAATCAATCAAAATCAAAGATTAAACTAACCCATTTCAAGTGTTCATGCTAGTTACACTAAATAACAAGATCGAGCATACAAATTACATACACGACATCACAATGAGCCATAGACACTAACTAACATCATTTCAAGTCAAAAACACGAATTTAGAGAAATCTAGAGTTTTAGAAATGTTACCCAAACGAGATGAAGTTGGTACCAAAATGAAGAGTATGAAGAGAGGATCACGAATATGTAATTTATTTTGTTGCTAGCTCCCTAAATCGAATTTGGATGATGATTTTGTGTTTGAAGGTTTTGAGAGCATAAAAAGGGAAGTAAGAAAAAGAGATAGAGAGAAATGGGAGGTTGGTGGTGGATGGTGGGTTACTAGTTAGCCAAGTTTGCCCGAGTGGCGAGATTAGTCCCTCGCGTTTGTAGTCGGGTGAGGGAATTACCTAAACGGAATATTTTAAAACGCGTATTAACGGAGGATGTTAAAATCCAATAACGGAAAAATATTAAGAATGTTAGCTAACGGAGGATACGAATTTAGTTACGAAGGATATTATTAAAATAAAAAGACGGGCGTTAAAATAATTTAACGGAAAAATGCGGGATGTTACAAATATATCACATAATATTCACATGTTAAAAATATATAGTTTCCAACAAAATTTGTTAAGCAATCATTTTTCAAGTAAACACGGTCGAAGTCCAGAATCACTAATGCATCCTAACAAACTTGATAAGACACACTAATGCAAAATTCTGGTTCTCTAAGACCAACGCTCGGATACCAACTGAAATGTCCCGTTCTTATTGATTAAACACGTTCCATATTAATTGATTTCGTTGCGAGGTTTTGACCTCTATATGAGACGTTTTTCAAAGACTGCATTCATTTTTAAAACAAACCATAACCTTTATTTCATAAATAAAGGTTTAAAAAGCTTTACGTAGATTATCAAATAATGATAATCTAAAATATCCTGTTTACACACGACCATTACATAATGGTTTACAATACAAATATGTTACATTGAAATCAGTTTCTTGAATGCAGTTTTTACACAATATCAAACAAACATGGACTCCAAATCTTGTCCTTATTTTAGTATGCAACAGCGGAAGCTCTTAGTATTCACCTGAGAATAAACATGCTTTAAACGTCAACAAAAATGTTGGTGAGTTATAGGTTTAACCTATATTTATCAAATCGTAACAATAGACCACAAGATTTCATATTTCAATATACATCCCATACATAGAGATAAAAATCATTCATATGGTGAACACCTGGTAACCGACATTAACAAGATGCATATATAAGAATATCCCTATCATTCCGGGACACCCTTCGGATATGATATAAATTTCGAAGTACTAAAGCATCCGGTACTTTGGATGGGGTTTGTTAAGCCCAATAGATCTATCTTTAGGATTCGCGTCAATTAGGGTGTCTGTTCCCTAATTCTTAGATTACCAGACTTAATAAAAAGGGGCATATTCGATTTCGATAATTCAACCATAGAATATAGTTGCACGTACTTGTGTCTATTTTGTAAATCATTTATAAAACCTGCATGTATTCTCATTCCAAAAATATTAGATTTTAAAAGTGGGACTATAACTCACTTTCACAGATTTTTACTTCGTCGGGAAGTAAGACTTGGCCACTGGTTGATTCACGAACCTATAACAATATATATATATATATATATATATATATATATATATATATATATATATATATATATATATATATATATATATATATATATATATATATATATATATATATATATATATATATATATATCAAAGTATGTTCAAAATATATTTACAACACTTTTAATACATTTTGATGTTTTAAGTTTATTAAGTCAGCTGTCCTCGTTAGTAACCTACAACTAGTTATCCACAGTTAGATGTACAGAAATAAATCGATAAATATTATCTTGAATCAATCCACGACCCGGTGTATACGTATCTCAGTATTGATCACAACTCAAACTATATATATATTTTGGAATCAACCTCAACCCTGTATAGCTAACTCCAACATTCACATATAGAGTGTCTATGGTTGTTCCGCAATATATATATAGATGTATCGACATGATAGGTCGAAACATTGTATACGTGTCTATGGTATCTCAAGATTACATAATATACAATATAAGTTGATTAGGTTATGGTTGGAATAGATTTATTACTAACTTTCACGTTGGTAAAATGAGTAGTTTTTATCAATCTTGTTTTACTCGTCATTTCTTCGTTTCTAATCCGTTTTGAGTGATTCCAGTGGCCATGGTTTCGTATTGAACTTAACTTTATGAATCTAAACAGAAAAAGTATAAGTTTATAGTCGAAAATACAAGTTACAAGTCGTTTTTGAAAGAGGTAGTCATTTTCGTCGAAAGAACGACATCTTGATGACCATTTTGAAAAACATACTTTTACTTTGAGTTTAACCATGATTTTTGGATATAGTTTCATGTTCATAAGAAAAACCATTTTTCCAGAAGTATAGCTTTTAAATCAAAGTTCTTCATAGCTTTTAATTATCCCAACTAAAACAGCCCCCGGTTTTACTACGACGGCGTATATCCAGTTTTATGGTGTTTATCGTGTTTTCGGGTTTTAAATCATTAAGTTAGCATATCATATAGATATAGAACATGTGTTTAGTTGATTTTAAAATTCTAGTTATAAGGATTAACTTTATTTGCGAACAAGTTTAGAATTAACTAAACTATGTTCTAGTGATTACAAGTTTATAACGTTGAATAAGACAGCTTTTTATGTATGAATCGAATGATGTTTAGAACATCATTACTACCTCAAGTTCCTTGGATAAACCTACTAGAAATGAGAAAAATGGATCTAGCTTCAAAGGATCCTTGGATGGCTTGAAAGTTCTTGAAGCAGAATCATGACACGAAAACAATTTCAAGTAAGATTTCCACTCGAAATAAGATTGTTATAGTTATAGAAATTGAATTAAAGTTTGAATATGATTATTACCTTGTATTAGAAAGATAACCTACTGTAAGTAACAAAGGTTTCTTGATCTTGGATGATTACTTGGAATGGATTTAGAAAACTTGGAAGTAAACTTGCAATCTTGGAAGTATTCTTGATTTTATGAAACTAGAACTTGTAGAATTTATGAAGAACACTTAGAACTTGAAGATATAACTTTAGAGAGATCAATTAGATGAAGAAAATTGAAGAATGAAAGTGTTTGTAGGTGTTTTTGGTCGTTGGTGTATGGATTAGATATAAAGGATATGTAATTTTGTTTTCATGTAAATAAGTCATGAATGATTACTCATATTTTTGTAATTTTATGAGATATTTCATGCTAGTTGCCGAATTACGGTTCCCACATGTGTTAGGTGACTCACATGGGCTGTTAAGAGCTAATCATTGGAGTGTATATACCAATAGTACATACATCTAAAAGATGTGTATTATACGAGTACAAATACGGGTGCATACGAGTAGAATTGTTGCTGAAACTGAACGAGGATGTAATTGTAAGTATTTTGGTTAAGTAGAAGTATTTTGATAAGCGTCATGAAGTCTTTCAAAAGTGTATGAATACATATTAAAACACTACATGTATATACATTTTAACTGAGTCGTTAAGTCATCGTTAGTCGTTACATGTAATTGTTGTTTTGAAACCTTTAGGTTAACGATCTTGTTAGATGTACGAATATCTCTTAATATGATATATATACATTAAATGTCGTTACAACGATAATCGTTACACATATGTCTGGTTTCAAAATCATTAAGTTAGTAGTCTTGTTTTTACATATGTAGTTCATTGTTAATATACTTAATGATATGTTTACTTATCATAATATCATGTTAACTATATATATAACCATATATATGTCATCATATAGTTTTTACAAGTTTTAACGTTCGTGAATCACCGGTCAACTTGGGTGGTCAAATGTCTATATGAAACCTATTTCAATTAATCAAGTCTTAACAAGTTTAATTGCTTAACATGTTGGAAACACTTAATCATGTAAATAACAATTTTATTTAATATATATATAAACATAGAAAAGTTCGGGTCCCTACAATGTAATTGTAAGCATTTTTGTTAAGTAGAAGTATTTTGATAAGTGTCTTGAAGTCTTTCAAAAGTGTATGAATACATATTAAAACACTACATGTATATACATTTTAACTGAGTCGTTAAGTCATCGTTAGTCGTTACATGTAAGTGTTGTTTTGAAACCTTTAGGTTAACGATCTTGTTAAATGTTGTTAACCCAATGTTTATAATATCAAATGAGATTTTAAATTATTATATTATCATGATATTATGATGTATGAATATCTCTTAATATGATATATATATACATTAAATGTCGTTACAACGATAATCGTTACATATATGTCTCGTTTCAAAATCATTAAGTTTGTAGTCTTGCTTTTACATATGTAGTTCATTGTTAATATACTTAATGATATGTTTACTTATCAAAATATCATGTTAACTATATATATAACCATATATATGTTATCATATAGTTTTTACAAGTGTTAACGTTCGTGAATCACCGGTCAACTTGGGTGGTCAATTGTCTATATGAAACTGATGTCAAAGCTAAGGGATACGAAATAGTTTATATTTTACTAGGAAAAACTATTAAATACGATACAATTTTACACAAGATATTTATTTATTTAGAGAATGGATATACTTAAACCTTGCTACAACACTTATAGGCAGTGTACCTAATCGTACAGTAGTGTAGTTTTTAGTAAGTCCGGTTCGTTCCACAGGGAAATCTTTTTTAAACAAAGCTCAACGCTATATTAATTTACTTTTATAAAAATACAAACATATATATAAGTAATATTATTATTATAAAGGGGGGTTTTTACCGTTTAATGACCGGTTTGTCGATTTTAAGACTTTAGTCGCAGTTAAAACCTAATGTAAAATATAAAATAAATACAAGACTTAAATTAAAGCGTAAAGTAAATAACGATAATGAAATTGCGAATAATAAAAGTGCGATAAAATAAACTTGCGATAATTAAAGAGTACGATAATTAAAAGTGTAATTAAATAAAATAACAATAAAAATGCGATAATTAGAAGTGCAATTAAATATAAAATAAAGGAAATTAAATATGAAATAAAAGAATTATGCTTATTTAAACTTCCGTAATCATGATGTTTGACGTGTTGATTTTAGTTTTATGCCCATGGGTTAATTGTCCTTTGTCCTGGATTATTTAATATGTCCGTCTGGTTTTTGTCCATAACAGTCCATCAGTCATAAATATAAAATGCGAGTGTCCTCGTCAAATTATTCTTATACCCGAAGTTAAATATTCCAACAAATTGGGGATTCGAATTGTAACAAGGTTTTAATACTTTGTTTAATGAATACACCAGGTTATCGACTGCGTGTAAACCAAGGTTTTACTACTTTGTTAACAATTACACCAATTACCCTTGAATGTAATTTCACCCCTGTTTTAATTATTCTAGTGGCTATTAATCCATTCCCGTGTCCGGTTAAATGAACGATTATTCGTACATATAAATACCCCGCCCATCGTGTCCGATCGAGTGTATATGGTAATTTATAAGGACGCCCAATTGTAAATCTTTATATTAACATTAACAAACTATCATTTAGTTAAATAAATATAAAGCCCATTAATAGCTCATAGTCTAATTTCCACAAGTGTCGTTCTTTTGTCCAAACCCCAATTATGGTACAAAGCCCAATTACCCAATTTTAGTAATTAGTCTAACATCATGATTACTTCGTTTTAAATAAGCATAATAATAACTTAGCTACGAGACATTAATGTAAAAAGGTTGAACATAACTTACAATGATTAAAAATAGCGTAGCGTTACACGGACAGAATTTCGACTTACACCCTTACAATATTCGCTAACATACCCTTATTATTAGAATTATAATTAAAATTAAAATTAAATTATAAATATAAATATAAATTTTACGTATGAATGAGGAAGAAAAAGATGATGAAAATGCGATCAAAATTCGGTTGGCTTTATAGGCAGTTTTTCATTTTGGGGCTCCGCGACTCGCGGCCTTTTTGGCCTTCAAACTCCGCGAGTCGCGGAGTTTGAAATTCCAGCTCACACTTTGAAGTCTTTCTCTGCCGACGGTTTTTATTTATAAATATAATATATATATAATTAATATAATTAATTATATATTATATTATATTTATATACATAGTTAACTTGTAATTTTTAGTCCGTTGCGTCAAGCGTTGAGAGTTGACTCTGGTCCCGGTTCCGGATTTTCGAACGTCCTTGCGTACAATTTAATATCTTGTACTTTGCGTTTTGAATCTTGTACTCTTGTAATTTCGAGACGTTTCTTATCAATAATTGGAACCTTTTTGATTGTCTTTTGTACTTTTGAGCTTTTTGGTCGTTTGCGTCTTCAATTCGTCGAATCTGTCTTTTGTCTTCACCTTTTATTATTTAAACGAATATCACTTGTAAATAGAACAATTGCAACTAAAAGCTTGTCTTTCTTGAGGAATAATGCTATGAAATATATGTTCGTTTTTAGCATTATCAAATATTCCCACACTTGAGCGTTGCTTGTCCTCAATCAATATTGTCTTGAAATACTAGAATCACTTCTTTATTCTTCACACTTTGTACATCAGTGATTTCTATACGGCGGTATAAACAATGGTAGTAACGATATGGTTTACAGTCCCACATGACTATAAAAATTTAGATCCATTAAGGAAATTGGATCTTTATGAAAACATTTGATCTTTTGAAAATTAAATCTAGTTTTTACCCTAGATAAGTTTTCCGGGATAACCCTTTACCGGTGTTTGCAAAATATTTTTGTGGGTTTGGTGGGTTTCAGATTTGAAAATTTTAGCTCAAAACTTATGGTTTTGTGTCACCCACTTGCTAACCTTGTATTTGGAAAGCAACACGTCCAGTTTACTTGTCCCGTATATTACCTTTCGGTAAACTACCGTCCGGTTGTAAAGGAAAGCGTTGAACAAGCAACTGTTAAGGCAATGTCCCCTGACATGCTTTTAATTATGGTCTATAACGTGTCGGACGCAATTACTATCCTTGGTAGGAGCAATAGTAAAGCTCACCCTTATAATTTTTCGGTATGGCACAAGGTCCTGTCTTTGACCACTATGCAACCACCGTTCTTACGGTTGACACCCGATTTAGTTCAGGTGACCTAATGAATTCCAGGTGAATTCCTAGGATTTTACGTTCAATGATAATGAACGCATTGAAAATAGGGTTTTCAGAAAACAAATCGGTTTATAATTTTGATCAAAATATTTTCTCGTTCAAGCTCGAGTTTAGATATCATTGAATTCCATGAGTTTGTAATTCTCAATCTTTAAAGTCAATCTCAAGGATTGAGTAATATCAGTCTTAAAAGCTGATTTTTAATCTTTAAGGAGATTATCCTTTCTGGGGATCTGATTCATTAGTCTTATCCAGCTAATTTGCATGGTGCCCACCCTATTGTACGAGATAAATCCTTCTCATGGTTAGGATAAATCTGACCACTTGGCGACCCTGTTTAATGCTGAGGTCCGTGGATTTCCTGCTGATTTTAGAGATGACTTTTCTAGATTTTTCGTCAACCTACAGCTGGTCTGGACGACAACTTCATGACCTAAATCAAGAAGCGCGTGTCTTTTTCGGAAGACTTTACTTCCTTTTAGTGATGGAATTGATTCATCGTGTAGATCCATCTCTTCTTTTCTTTCATCGGGTAAAACAGTTTAGTTTAGTCCAAAGCAAAAGTATTTTCAGTTATTTGTTACAGATATATGTGACATATGTTTAAGATAACTTGGTAAATTTTCCCACACTTGGCTTTTATTTTCCTTTTTATCGTCCTCTATTCCATTTTAAATGAATTTTAACATTTTGGTTTGTTTCTCAATTTATGTCCTTTCCGAGGTAACCATAATTTCGGTGTTAAAACCTAGTTTTATCGTTCATAAATATGTATAAACATGATTTTGAATTCATTTAATTGCAAATTTTGAAAAATTTTACTAGAATTGGGTAGTCAGTATATAAGACTAGGGCTGTTCTTTTTTATCAGAGAGCACTAGATTCTAATACAACTACTGCTTTACTAGTATTTTTAATGGTAACCAAGTGTTTAAGATAAAAATTTTAAAATCCGAAAGAATTTAACCCCTTCCCACACTTAAGATCTTGCAATGCCCTCATTTGCAAGAAATCAGTAACAATTTAAATTATTGAGGGAGATTTGTGTGAAAATGATTAAATTTTTACCAAAGTTTCCAAATATATTGGCGTTTGTTTGCTGAATGATAAATGGTGCACATCATTTGTTCATTCCGTCTTGTTGTTATTTCACATATATTTTGCATCTTGTCGTCAAAATTAGTTGCTTTTGCTGAACTTAATGCCAGTCTTTGAAAATGCGTTGTTTTACCCTGTTGTGTACATAAGATAAACTGCAAACATATATACATATTTTTGAAGTTTGGTATATTACCCCACATTCAAAAATTATTAAAATCTAAGAATAAAAGTTAGATAATTATAAAAATGATTACAATATTAACAAAAGTATTAAACATTTAAACATATCAATAATTACAAATTACAAAATAAAAAAAATAAAAATAATAAGTAAACTAAGGATGATATTGGTACCAATAGGGGTTCCAGGCATAACCATAGGTGCTATAGAATGCTTCAGCAGGGTCATACGTAGGATACGGTGGCTGCATCTCTATAGACCAGGGAGGGAAGATGGGTTTAGGTGTAGGAATATAGTTTCTACCTATATGTTGGCAATGAGCTATGATTTGGTTCTGATGAACTTGCCAATCTTCAAATGCTCTCTGTCTAGCATTTTCGTATTCCTGAGAAGCTATAAACCTATGCATTTCTTGCATCTCATTCCCCCCTCCTACATTACCTTGCTGTTGGTTTCTCTCTACTTGTGGATGTCTACCATGGTATCGCACTGCGGCGTTATTTCGCCTCTTCAAAACTTTCGCACCATGGTATACATTTAAACCTATAGTATCGCGGGGTTGTGGTTCTTCTACTAATAATCCCCCCCGACTTATATCTACACCGAGATATTCACCAATCAAAGTAATAAAAATACCACCTCCTATTATGCTATGCGGTCGCATCCCCCGAACCATAGCTGATAAATAATAACCCACACAATATGGTATACTTACAGCGCTTTGTGGGTCTCGAATACACATATGGTAAAACAAATCCTGTTCATTTACTTTTTCCTTGTTCTTACCCCTTTGTGTAATCGAATTAGCTAAAAACCTATGTATTACTCTTAATTCGGCTCTATCTATATCCAAATAAGAGTAATTTCCCCCTTTGAAACGGTGATGGCTTGTCATTTGACTCCACACACCGTGTGTATCAAAATTTTCATCTATCTTTCTACCGTTTAGTATCAATCCTCTACAATCGGTAGACGCTAACTCCTCAGGCGTATATATACGTAAAGCCTGAGCCATGTCCAGTAAAGACATGTGGCGCATCGAACCGCCTAACAAAAATCTAATAAAAGAACGATCGGTTAAACTAGCTACCCGATCATTCAACTCTATACTACATAACAATTCTTCACACCATACTTTATATACAGGTCTACGCATGGTGAATAAATGTACCCAGTCATTAAAAGAAGAATTACCATACCTCTATACAAGTAATTCCCTAATTGGCCCGGCCAATTCTACAGCTTCTAAGGGTCCCCATTCTATGACCCTCGGTACCTCAACAACCTTAGAATGAAGAGTATGTAAACCCCTTTGATATTTTGGATAATCTATCCAAAGTCTGTCAAATCTCAGGTTCGGGTGCAACTCTTCCAAGTGCATATCAGAAAAGGTCATGACTGGATGAGGTATATCCTGCTTGTAGTAGTTATCCACCTCCTGTTGTTCCAAATTCTCAGCAGGAGCATTGCGGGCTTGGGATGAAGATTCACCCCTTTCATTCTGCAAAACACATCAAACACAATTTTTGTGCATCCAAATATGCATTAGTGTCAGCAAAATCATCAATCAAAATAATTACAATGACATTATCAATTTATATCAAACTTAAGCTCATTTTCATATTTTCATCAAATCTATACTTTTTCAAATAAGCATATACGAAAATGTTCGCCAAGTTCATAAGCATTCAACTCAAATAACATGTCAAAATAATCATTACTAGCAATTAAACAAGTCTCAAATGGCATTATCTTTCAAAAATCAAGTTCATGAATTTTAGACTTGAAAAAGTCCACTTTAATTCTAAAAATCATGTTTAGGCTCAAAGTTTGGATCATTTAACTACCTAGACATGTTACACTACTCAATTTAGCAACAATTCATGACAAAAATCGGCCATAACCTGTTTATATCAAAAAGCCCCAAATTTGCTCAAGAACACAAACCCTAGATTATTCAAAATTTGAAGTTTAAGGCTTCTAATCATGTTAAACAGCATCAATCTAGGTTATACAAGCATAATACATAAACAATTTAAGCCTAATTACACTAAAAAGCATCAAAATCAAATTGGGGAAAAAATTGCTCAAGAACATCAAATTTCGAATTAAATGGTGTTTAGGTGTAGAAATTTACCGTTTTTCTTGAGTAATTCTTAGATAGCATCCTTCTCAACATGATTTTAGCAAAAGATTTGGTGATTAACGGTTAAAAATTGTGATTTTGGGGTGTATTTTTCGGGTTTTTCGGGGTTTTTTTCGCTGTTATTTTTCGCAGTGTGTTTTTGTGGGGAGTGAACTGATATGTTTTTACATTTTATTTTTTTTTCTGGGTTTTGGTCCCTCCGCGACTCGCGGTGAAATACCCTTCAAACTCCGCGAGTCGCGGAGTTTGATATATATATATATATATATATATATATATATATATATATATATATATATATATATATATATATATATATATATATATATATTTTTATAATCAATAACTTATAAAACAATTAAGTACTTAATTTTAAAATTTTGTTTCCCTTGTTATTTAGGACGAGGTCGTTTCGGAATCGATGTCCTAGTCCGTCCTTCGACAAAATTTTAAAATTTGTCTTTTTGTAGCGATTGTTTTAAAAGCTAAGATTTTTGGGTTTTTTCAATGTTTTTGGCATACTCTAATTCAATAAGATTAAAAATAATGATAATAAAAGTTCTCGTCCCTCCCTCGGGTAAAGCAATTTCGGTTCAAAGACCTAGTCTTCAACTTACGACGAATTTTAAAAATCATATTCTTAACTTAATGAGATAAAGTAAATTTTTGTTTTTAAATTCACACAACTTAAATATAAAATTCAAAATTTATATTAAAAATTCACACCAAACTTAAAATTTGAAATGCATAAAATTAAAAATTTATATTTTAAAAATTAAAAATTCACACCAAATTTAATTTAAAAATTTATAAATTCATATCAAACTTATATTAATTTTTCAAATATTTACAATTTTAAATATATTGTTTTTACAAAGTTTACAATATTAATTTAAGATTTAAATATTAAATTTAAAAACATGGTAAAAATAAATTTAAAAATCTTTTTGGCTTTTTATCCCACTTTAATCAATCAAATATTATCAAAAATATGCGCCCCTCTTTTCGGTAAAGTAATTTCGGTTCCAAGACCTAATTTAACTCATGACGAATTTTTGAAATTTTTGGGTTGATTGATTAAAGATATTTATACCTTAAGAATAAACGTTAAATTTCGCAGTGATGTAATAAATTTTTGAATGATATCAATAATTTCGGTCGCCAAACCTAATTTTATTCAATACCAATTTAATACTTTTTAGCGAACAAATTAGCGTTTATTATCAAAAGGTTAAAAATAAAAATAAAAATAAAAACTGTACAGACATACCTGTGAAATAGATTTCTTAGTTATATGATCTATCCCATTCATAAGATAGTCGGTTTAATTGGTTTTTCATGGCTACATAGGCGTAACCTCAAGCATTCAGTGTCTTTTCTTCTAAACATATGAACGGTCCGTCTCTGCATAAAGTAACAAATTCGGTATTTGAATAGGTTTGATTATTTGAACATTTACCTCCATGTGACCATTTTCCGCATTTGTGACAACGTTCTAGGTGTCGTGCTCTTCTTTTCGCTGCGGATTTTGATTTTCCTTTACCAAATTGTAACTTATTGTCTTCGCATCTGGATTCTTTTCTAACTCCGTCCATTCTTTCTCTGATTACTGATACTATTTCACTCGGGAGTATGTCATTATTACGTTTAGTGATCAAAGCGTGTAGCATTAGACCATGGTTTAGTTCACAGGCAGTCTTCATTTCGTAAAAACCTAAAAAAAATAAAAATTCAGAATGGGGGGAGAAGACTAGTTCTTTAGGGTCTGCTAGGGAAAGACCATTCGGGTTCCATTTTCGAGAACTATACGAAAACAGACAATCTAACTCTAACAGAAATACATATTATCCTTTAAAGACTTGATTCTCCCCACACTTAGTTAGCTGTGGTGTCGAAATTGTGATTAACTTCGTTGTCGACTTCCATCGGACCATGTATGTAATGTTTAACTCTGTGACCATTAACTTTAAATTCAATCCCATTTGAATTTATCAATTCTATCGTTCCGTATGGGAAAACTCTTTTGACTATGAATGGTCCAGACCATCTTGATTTCAATTTTCCAGGAAATAGCTTGAATCGTGAATTGAAAAGAAGAACTCTGTCTCCTTCTTTAAATTCTTTTGAACTTCTGATTCTTTTATCATGCCAATTCTTCGTTCTTTCTTTATAGATTAACGAATTTTCGTATGCTTCATGTCTTAATTCTTCTAATTCGTTTAGTTGACTTAATCGTAGACGTCCGGCTTCATGTAAATCAAGATTACATGTCTTCAAAGCCCAAAATGCTTCGTGTTCAATTTCTACTGGAAGATGACATGCTTTTCCATAAACAAGTCTAAAAGGTGTGGTTTCAATTGGAGTTTTGTAGGCTGTTCTAAAAGCCCATAGTGCATCCTCCAATTTAATGGACCATTCCTTCGGATTTGATCCTACGGTTTTCTCTAAAATACGTTTTAAAGCTCGGTTGGTATTTCAACTTGTCCACTTGTTTGTGGATGATATGCGGTGGAGATTTTATGAGTTACTCCATATCTTTTAAGAACTTTCTCAAGTTGATTATTACAGAAATGTGAAATGTCCCGTTCTTATTGATTAAAAACGTTCCATATTAATTGATTTTGTTGCGAGGTTTTGACCTCTATATGAGACGTTTTTCAAAGACTGCATTCATTTTTAAAACAAACCATAACCTTTATTTCATAAATAAAGGTTTAAAAAGCTTTACGTAGATTATCAAATAATGATAATCTAAAATATCATGTTTACACACGACCATTACATAATGGTTTACAATACAAATATGTTACATCGAAATCAGTTTCTTGAATGCAGTTTTTACACAATATCATACAAACATGGACTCCAAATCTTGTCCTTATTTTAGTATGCGATAGCGGAAGCTCTTAATAATCACCTGAGAATAGACATGCTTAAAACGTCAACAAAAATGTTGGTGAGTTATAGGTTTAACCTATATATATCAAATCGTAACAATAGACCACAAGATTTCATATTTCAATACACATCCCATACATAGAGATAAAAATCATTCATATGGTGAACACCTGGTAACCGACATTAACAAGATGCATATATAAGAATATCCCCATCATTCCGGGACACCCTTCGGATATGATATAAATTTCGAAGTACTAAAGCATCCGGTGCTTTGGATGGGGTTTGTTAAGCCCAATAGATCTATCTTTAGGATTCGCGTCAATTAGGGTGTCTGTTCCCTAATTCTTAGATTACCAGACTTAATAAAAAGGGGCATATTCGATTTCGATAATTCAACCATAGAATGTAGTTTCACATACTTGTGTCTATTTTGTAAATCATTTATAAAACCTGCATGTATTCTCATCCCAAAAATATTAGATTTTAAAAGTGGGACTATAACTCACTTTCACAGATTTTTACTTCGTCGGGAAGTAAGACTTGGCCACTGGTTGATTCACGAACCTATAACAATATATACATATATATCAAAGTATGTTCAAAATATATTTACAACACTTTTAATATATTTTGATGTTTTAAGTTTATTAAGTCAGCTGTCCTCGTTAGTAACCTACAACTAGTTGTCCACAGTTAGATGTACAGAAATAAATCGATAAATATTATCTTGAATCAATCCACGACCCAGTGTATACGTATCTCAGTATTGATCACAACTCAAACTATATATATTTTGGAATCAACCTCAACCCTGTATAGCTAACTCCAACATTCACATATAGAGTGTCTATGGTTGTTCCGAAATATATATAGATGTGTCGACATGATAGGTCGAAACATTGTATACGTGTCTATGGTATCTCAAGATTACATAATATACAATACAAGTTGATTAAGTTATGGTTGGAATAGATTTGTTACCAATTTTCACGTAGCTAAAATGAGAAAAATTATCCAATCTTGTTTTACCCATAACTTCTTCATTTTAAATCCGTTTTGAGTGAATCAAATTGCTATGGTTTCATATTGAACTCTATTTTATGAATCTAAACAGAAAAAGTATAGGTTTATAGTCGGAAAAATAAGTTACAAGTCGTTTTTGTAAAGGTAGTCATTTCAGTCGAAAGAACGACGTCTAGATGACCATTTTAGAAAACATACTTCCACTTTGAGTTTAACCATAATTTTTAGATATAGTTTTATGTTCATAATAAAAATCATTTTCTCAGAATAACAACTTTTAAATCAAAGTTTATCATAGTTTTTAATTAACTAACCCAAAACAGCCCGCGGTGTTACTACGACGGCGTAAATCCGGTTTTACGGTGTTTTTCGTGTTTCCAGGTTTTAAATCATTAAGTTAGCATATCATATAGATATATAACATGTGTTTAGTTGATTTTAAAAGTCAAGTTAGAAGGATTAACTTTTATTTGCGAACAAGTTTAGAATTAACTAAACTATGTTCTAGTGATTACAAGTTTAAACCTTCGAATAAGATAGCTTTATATGTATGAATCGAATGATGTTATGAACATCATTACTACCTTAAGTTCCTTGGATAAACCTACTGGAAAAGAGAAAAATGGATCTAGCTTCAACGGATCCTTAGATGGCTCGAAGTTCTTGAAGCAGAATCATGACACAAAAACAAGTTCAAGTAAGATCATCACTTGAAATAAGATTGTTATAGTTATAGAAATTGAACCAAAGTTTGAATATGATTATTACCTTATATTAGAATGATAACCTACTGTAAGAAACAAAGATTTCTTGAGGTTGGATGATCACCTTACAAGATTGGAAGTGAGCTAGCAAACTTGAAAGTATTCTTGATTTTATGAAACTAGAACTTTTGGAATTTATGAAGAACACTTAGAACTTGAAGATAGAACTTGAGAGAGATCAATTAGATGAAGAAAATTGAAGAATGAAAGTGTTTGTAGGTGTTTTTGGTCGTTGGTGTATGGATTAGATATAAAGGATATGTAATTTTGTTTTCATGTAAATAAGTCATGAATGATTACTCATATTTTTGTAATTTTATGAGATATTTCATGCTAGTTGCCAAATGATGGTTCCCACATGTGTTAGGTGACTCACATGGGCTTCTAAGAGCTGATCATTGGAGTGTATATACCAATAGTACATACATCTAAAAGCTGTGTATTGTACGAGTACGAATACGGGTGCATACGAGTAGAATTGTTGATGAAACTGAACGAGGATGTAATTGTAAGCATTTTTGTTAAGTAGAAGTATTTTGATAAGTGTCTTGAAGTCTTTCAAAAGTGTATGAATACATATTAAAACACTACATGTATATACATTTTAACTGAGTCGTTAAGTCATCGTTAGTCGTTACATGTAAATGTTGTTTTGAAACCTTTAGGTTAATGATCTTGTTGAATGTTGTTAACCCATTGTTTATTATAACAAATGAGATGTTAAATTGTTATATTATCATGATATTATGATATATAATATATCTCAGTATGATGTATATACAGTTAAATGTCGTTACAACGATAATCGTTACATATATGTCTCGTTTCGAAATCATTAAGTTAGTAGTCTTATTTTTACATATGTATTTCATTGTTAATACACTTACTAATATATTTACTTATCATTTAACATAATTAACCAAGTGTATCAATATCTTAATATGATTCATATGTACCTAGTAAGACGTTGTTATAACGATAATCGTTATATATATCGTTTTCGAGTTTCTTAAATTAATAGTCTCATTTTTATGTATACAACTCATTGTTAAAATACCTAATGAGATACATACTTATAATAAAAACATGTTAACTATATATATAACCATATATATGTCATCGTATAGTTTTTACAAGTTTTAACGTTCGTGAATCACCGGTCAACTTGGGTGGTCAATTGTCTATATGAAACACATTTCAATTAATCAAGTCTTAAAAAGTTTGATTGCTTAACATGTTGGAAACATTTAATCATGTAAATATCAATCTCAATTAATATATATAAACATGGAAAAGTTCGGGTCACTACAGTACCTACCCGTTAAATAAATTTCGTCCCGAAATTTTAAGCTGTTGAAGGTGTTGACGAATCTTCTGGAAATAGATGCGGGTATTTCTTCTTCATCTGATCTTCACGCTCCCAGGTGAACTCGGGTCCTCTACGAGCATTCCATCGAACCTTAACAATTGGTATCTTGTTTTGCTTAAGTCTTTTAACCTCACGATCCATTATTTCGATGGGTTCTTCGCTGAATTGAAGTTTTTCGTTGATTTGGATTTCATCTAACGGAATAGTGAGATCTTCTTTAGCAAAACATTTCTTCAAATTCGAGACGTGGAAAGTGTTATGTACAGCCGCGAGTTGTTGAGGTAACTCAAGTCGGTAAGCTACTGGTCCGACACGATCAATAATCTTGAATGGTCCAATATACCTTGGATTTAATTTCCCTCGTTTACCAAATCGAACAATGCCTTTCCAAGGTGAAACTTTAAGCATGACCATCTCTCCAATTTCAAATTCTATATCTTTTCTTTTAATGTCAGCGTAGCTCTTTTGTCGACTTTGGGCGGTTTTCAACCGTTGTTGAATTTGGATGATCTTCTCGGTAGTTTCTTGTATAATCTCCGGACCCGTAATCTGTCTATCCCCCACTTCACTCCAACAAATCGGAGACCTGCACTTTCTACCATAAAGTGCTTCAAACGGCGCCATCTCAATGCTTGAATGGTAGCTGTTGTTGTAGGAAAATTCTGCTAACGGTAGATGTCGATCCCAACTGTTTCCGAAATCAATAACACATGCTCGTAGCATGTCTTCAAGCGTTTGTATCGTCCTTTCGCTCTGCCCATCAGTTTGTGGATGATAGGCAGTACTCATGTCTAGACGAGTTCCTAATGCTTGCTGTAATGTCTGCCAGAATCTTGAAATAAATCTGCCATCCCTATCAGAGATAATAGAGATTGGTATTCCATGTCTGGAGACGACTTCCTTCAAATACAGTCGTGCTAACTTCTCCATCTTGTCATCTTCTCTTATTGGTAGGAAGTGTGCTGATTTGGTGAGACGATCAACTATTACCCAAATAGTATCAAAACCACTTGCAGTCCTTGGCAATTTAGTGATGAAATCCATGGTAATGTTTTCCCATTTCCATTCCGGGATTTCGGGTTGTTGAAGTAGACCTGATGGCTTCTGATGCTCAGCTTTGACCTTAGAACACGTCAAACATTCTCCTACGTATTTAGCAACATCGGCTTTCATACCCGGCCACCAAAAATGTTTCTTGAGATCCTTGTACATCTTCCCCGTTCCAGGATGTATTGAGTATCTGGTTTTATGAGCTTCTCTAAGTACCATTTCTCTCATATCTCCAAATTTTGGTACCCAAATCCTTTCAGCCCTATACCGGGTTCCGTCTTCCTGAATATTAAGATGCTTCTCCGATCCTTTGGGTATTTCATCCTTTAAATTTCCCTCTTTTAAAACTCCTTGTTGCGCCTCCTTTATTTGAGTAGTAAGGTTATTATGAATCATTATATTCATAGATTTTACTCGAATGGGTTCTCTGTCCTTCCTGCTCAAGGCATCGGCTACCACATTTGCCTTCCCCGGGTGGTAACGAATCTCAAAGTCGTAATCATTCAATAATTCAATCCACCTACGCTGCCTCATATTCAGTTGTTTCTGATTAAATATGTGTTGAAGGCTTTTGTGGTCGGTATATATAATACTTTTGACCCCATATAAGTAGTGCCTCCAAGTCTTTAATGCAAAAACAACCGCGCCTAATTCCAAATCATGCGTCGTATAATTTTGCTCGTGAATCTTCAATTGTCTAGACGCATAAGCAATCACCTTCGTTCGTTGCATTAATACACAACCGAGACCTTGCTTTGATGCGTCACAATAAATCACAAAATCATCATTCCCTTCAGGCAATGACAATATAGGTGCCGTAGTTAGCTTTTTCTTCAATAACTGAAACGCTTTCTCTTGTTCATCCTTCCATTCAAATTTCTTCCCTTTATGCGTTAATGCAGTCAAGGGTTTTGCTATTCTGGAAAAGTCTTGGATGAACCTTCTGTAGTAACCAGCTAGTCCTAAAAACTGGCGTATGTGTTTCGGAGTTTTCGGGGTTTCCCACTTTTCAACAGTTTCTATCTTTGCCGGATCCACCTTAATACCTTCTTTGTTCACTATGTGACCGAGGAATTGAACTTCTTCCAACCAAAATGCACACTTTGAAAACTTAGCGTACAATTCTTCCTTCCTCAATACTTCTAACACCTTTCTCAAATGTTCACCGTGTTCTTGGTCATTCTTTGAGTAAATAAGTATGTCATCAATGAAAACAATGACAAACTTGTCAAGGTATGGTCCACACACTCGGTTCATAAGGTCCATGAACACAGCTGGTGCATTAGTTAAACCAAACGGCATGACCATAAACTCGTAATGACCGTAACGTGTTCTGAAAGCAGTCTTTGGAATATCATCTTCTTTCACCCGCATTTGATGATACCCGAAACGTAAGTCAATCTTTGAATAAACAGACGAGCCTTGTAGTTGATCAAATAAGTCGTCGATTCTCGGTAGTGGGTAGCGGTTCTTGATGGTAAGTTTGTTCAACTCTCGGTAGTCGATACACAACCTGAATGTACCATCTTTCTTCTTGACAAACAAAACAGGAGCTCCCCACGGTGATGTGCTTGGTCGAATGAAACCACGCTCTAAAAGTTCTTGTAATTGGCTTTGTAGTTCTTTCATCTCGCTAGGTGCGAGTCTGTAAGGAGCACGAGCTATTGGTGCAGCTCCTGGTACAAGATCTATTTGAAATTCAACGGATCGATGTGGGGGTAATCCCGGTAATTCTTTCGGAAATACATCAGGAAATTCTTTTGCGACGGGAACATCATTGATGCTCTTTTCTTCAGTTTGTACTTTCTCGACGTGTGCTAGAACAGCATAGCAACCTTTTCTTATTAGTTTTTGTGCCTTCAAATTACTAATAAGATGTAGCTTCGTGTTGCCCTTTTCTCCGTACACCATTAAGGGTTTTCCTTTTTCTCGTATAATGCGAATTGCATTTTTGTAACAAACGATCTCCGCTTTCACTTCTTTCAACCAGTCCATACCGATTATCACATCAAAACTCCCTAACTCTACTGGTATCAAATCAATCTTAAATGTTTCGCTAACCAGTTTAATTTCTCGATTCCGACATATATTATCTGCTGAAATTAATTTACCATTTGCTAATTCGAGTAAAAATTTACTATCCAAAGGCGTCAATGGACAACTTAATTTAGCACAAAAATCTCTACTCATATAGCTTCTATCCTCACCCGAATCAAATAAAACGTAAGCAGATTTATTGTCAATAAGAAACGTACCCGTAACAAGCTCCGGGTCTTCCTGTGCCTCTGCCGCATTAATATTGAAAACTCTTCCACGGCCTTGTCCATTCGTGTTCTCCTGGTTCGGGCAATTTCTAATAATGTGGCCCGGTTTTCCACATTTATAACAAACTACATTG